>NW_011966440.1:8892-16332 GCF_000949405.1 Vollenhovia emeryi | reverse complement strand
AAAATGAAATAACTGTCATGACAGTGCCCCCCGTTCCGCCGTCATCCGAGTTCCGATTTGACCAAGATGATTTTTTAAGTTAATTTTTTTCACTATCAAAAATAAAATTTTAAATCTCCAAGAATTCTTTTAATTATCAATTTTAATATTAATAAAAACGTTTTAATAATATCTTTATGCAAAAATGGATTGAAAGTATTTTTTAATCAGAACTGTTATCCTCTTACCGCGCATGTTTTAGCAACTAGACGATGGACTCATCAACAAAACGCGAGGCACTTCGTCTCAGGGCTGCATTCGAAAACACCATCGAAATGTCCTATGTATTATTTCATTCTTATTCACCGAATGTGAAATGATACATAAAGGCATTCGAGTGATGTTTCCGAACACAGTCCATGCTTAGATAAGCGTCCAGCGTTTTGTTACTTTTTATTTTTCCTTTCCAGTTTATCCGAGTTGATTTTCCGAGATGGTCCTGATCCACATTAACTCGGATAAACGGGACTCTATTGTACTTCAACGTTAACACTGTTGCGGTCATTATCTTCTTTTACTTTATTTAATTTTTTACACTTACACTTATCGGTGAAAAGAACTTTTCACACTTACACTTATCGGTCGCAGCAAAATAAATACAATCTTTCTCCTTTCTACTTTTCTGCCTTATTAGAGAAAAATTAAATAAAGTAAAAGAAGATTGTATCGTAACTTTGTTTCCCGCGTCATTTATATTTCCCGCGCGCGATTCTTCCCGGGATCTCCCGAGCGCTATCAGAGAAAGCGTCTCCGCCAATCGTATCGGTTCCCTCGCGTACCGCGTGGCAAGCCATTGGCGAATGAGTTCGTTGCCCCTCCACCGCGACGGCAACGTACAGCAGGCAGACAGTCGCACGCTAGTCGTTACCAGTGAGTACAAGAGTGTCTCTGAGAGTGTGTGCGTGCGTTCATGCGTGCGAGCGGATCGAGCGTATCTTCTTTGTGTTATCGCCACGATATCTCAATAAAACTTATTAAACTAAAATCCGAGCAAGTCAATCGCCTTACTCGACCACGCCCGATCTCTGAGACGAGACCAGAGATTACCTGCGTGGAGGCCACAAGGCCTGCAAGAAACATGGTCCTTCGAGCCGGATATGAGACACCCGCCACCAGGTAACCACGCACACGGTCACACAAGTAACCCAGGTCGGTACGCGAAGGCAACGGTCATCACTCGAGACCGCACGCTGCCGACGAAACGAGGCGCAAGACCCCGTTAGAGAGAAGGAGACACAGCTACATCGTCGCCGGCCGTCCGTGCCTGCCCAGTCGTGCCAGGAGGCCACGAAACGAGTGTCGCCGGCCGTCCTGCCCAGTCGTGCTAGGAGGCCACGAATCGACCATCGCCCGCCATCCGGCCCAGTCGTGCCAGGAGGCCACGAATCGACCGTCGCCCGCCATCCGGCCCAGTCGTGCCAGGGGGCCACGGATTGACCATCGCCGGCCGTCCCGCCCAGTCGTGCCGGGAGGCCACGACTCGAGCATCGCCCGCCATCCGGCCCAGTCGCGCCGGGAGGCCACGAATCGAGCATCGCCCGCCATCCGGCCCAGTCGTGCCAGGAGGCCACGAAACGAGTGTCGCCGGCCGTCCGGCCCAGTCGTGCCAGGGGGCCACGGATTGACCATCGCCGGCCGTCCCGCCCATTCGTGCCGGGAGGCCACGACTCGAGCATTGTCTGCCGTTCAGCCCAGCCGAGCCAGAGGACGCGGACCGACCTTTATCCGCCATCTTGCCGCGCCGAGGGACCCACCGAACGTCGTCCGCCGCCCCGCCCAGCCGTGCCAGGGGATTGACGACCGAAACTCAACGAGGTTAGCCCATCAATATCGCGCATTCTCAGCCGTCCGTCGGGTACGCCGTGCCGATCCGTAATTCGTCGCGTCCCGTCTGTCAGGTACGTCGTGCCGAACCGTAATTCGTCGCGTTCCGTCCGTCAGGTACGCCGTGCCGAACCGTAATTCGTCGCATCCCGTCCATTTTGCGCCGTCGCGTTCAAGATGTCCTCCGAAGAGGATCCGGTCACGTTGAAGAAGCAGCGCGCTATCATTAAGGGATCGTGCACGCGTGTTAAGACGTTTGTGGAGAAAATTGAATCTGTCACGCCGTCGGTCAGGGCTCAGCTCGCGGAACGCCGATCCAAACTAGATCAATGTTGGTTAGATTACAATGCGGTGCAATGTAAATTGGAGATGATAGACGATACCGAGAATGGCGATCGCGGGGGCTTCGAGGAGGCCTTTTATAGTCTGTCGGCTAAAATTCGAGAACTCGTGGATCCACCGCTTACCACGTCGCGCATTGACACTACGCCTTTTCCGTCGACGTCGAACGTCTCGGGAATTCCAGAAGCGGCTACGTACGTGCGACTCCCCAAGCTGAGCCTTCCGACTTTCGGTGGGAAGTACGATGACTGGTTCCACTTCTTCGACGCATTCAACTCAATCATCCATTCGAACGCATCGTTAACTAAAGTTCAGAAATTGCAATACTTGCGATCCTCGATTACCGGGGACGCGAGCGATATTATCAATTCATTGGAAATATCGGATGTCAATTACGAAGTCGCATGAAAATTGCTCAAGGAGCGTTATGACAACAAACGAGTCATCGTACACACCCACGTCAAAGCGATAATGGAGTTACCCTCCATGCACAAGGAGAACGCCACCGAGCTGCGACAAATCGCGGACGGTGCGTCCAAGCACTTGAACGCTCTTCGAGCGCTGAATCGCCCCATCGAGCAATGGGACGATTTACTTGTATTTATCGTGGGTTCAAAACTTGACGCGCTCACACTGCGAGAATGGCAAGCGTCATTAACGGGATCCGATATCCCGACCTTCAAAAAACAAGTCGAGTTTATCGCGCATCGATGTCAGGTTCTCGAGGCCACCGGCAAGGCTAATGTCGCGGGCGCGAAGATCGCCAACGCTCGTGCTTCAGCAAATGGGAAGCGCCAGGCTGCGTGCGCGGCGACGTTGAAATTCAAATGTAGCTTCTGCAAGGGTGATCATTCGGTGTATCACTGCAAAAAGTTTCTTGACCTCAGTATTTCACGTAGAAATGCCGAAATTCGCAAGTTAAAGGTTTGCCTCAATTGTCTGCGGTCTACGTCGCATACAGCAAATAAGTGCACTGCGGGCGCGTGCAGGGTGTGCAAGGCTAAACACAATACGTTGCTGCACACGACCACGTCCAGCGAGACGACCGATTCCAATCAAGAGGCGACAGAGAAATCAGGCTCAACGGTATCACCTACTGCGCTAGCCATGCACTTATCGTGCCCCCTCGACGGCAAGTATGCCATGCTTTCAACGGCCGTCGTACACGTCCAGGATCATAAGAATTCGTTAGTGCCGTGCCGCGCATTGCTGGATTGCGGCTCACAGGCGAACTTCGTATCGAGGAAGTTCCTGTCCATGCTCGGCATCACACCACGCGCCGTAGACATTTCCATCTCTGGCATAAATGGCTCGACTACCAAATCCACGCAAACCGCCCGGTTGAAAATGCAATCACGCACGAACGCATTCTCCTTCGATATAGAATGCATCGTCACGGATCGGGTTACGTTAGACTCCCGTCTTTCACGTTCAAGCGGACCGCTCTTAACCTTCCACGCAATTTACAGCTCGCCGATCCCCAATTCCACGTGTCAGCTAACGTCGACGTTCTCATCGGAGCGGATCTGTTTTGGGATTTAATATGCGTAGGGCAGATCAAGGCGTCGCAAACACACCCGACCTTACAGAAGACACGGCTGGGATGGATCCTGGCGGGTCGATTGGGCAATCCGCCCGGGCCACCGGAAACAATTAGATCGTTTCACGCAACGGTGACCAACGCGCAGCTTCACGAGCAGTTGAGCGGGTTTTGGCGCCAGGAGGACGTTGCCAACCAGCCAATCAACTATAGCATCGACGAGAAGCACTTCCTAGAAAGCGTGACCCAAGCCACCAGCGGCAGATACGTGGTAAAACTTCCTGTCAAGGAACAAACAATCGCTAAGCTCGGCGAGTCTGAAGGCACTGCGCGGAAACGATTGCAGTCACTCGAGAAGCGGTTCAAGCGCGAACCATCTTTGAAGCCACGCTATGAAAAATTCATCGACGAGTACGCTGCACTTGGCCACATGAAATTGGTTTCCCCGCAACCTGACGAAAGGGGATCCGTTTACTTGCCACATCATTGCGTGTTCAAGACCACATCGACGTCATCGAAACTACGAGTTGTATTCGATGCTTCCTGCAAAACGACCACGGGAGTATCTTTAAACGACGCGCTCATGGTAGGGCCCGTCGTCCAGCAGGACTTGATGTCCATTTTAATGCGCTTCCGCACTTTCCGGTACGTTTTTTCTGCCGACATAATAAAAATGTACCGGCAAATTTGGGTCGACCCGTCGCAGACGTCACTTCAGCGAATCTTGTGGCGAGGCGACACAAACTCGGACATCAAGACGTACGAGCTGCTCACCGTCACCTACGGTACCGCCTCGGCCTCGTACCTGGCAACGAGGTGCCTCAAACACTTGGCAGAGCAACACGAGGCTGAGTATTCGTTGGGATCGAAGATCGTCAAGCGAGACTTTTACGTAGACGATCTACTGACGGGAGCGGACACGCTCTGCGAGGCCAAGCTAATTCGGGTGGAAGTCATTCAACTATTGCGGCTAGGATGCTTTGAGCTCAGCAAGTGGGCTTCAAACTGCCCGGAGTTAATAAAGGACAGCGCGAGTCAGGATCAAGGGCCGATCACAATCGACGATAACGCAACTTCCCACATCTTGGGAATGAACTGGGATCAAGTCGAGGATACCTTTCTAATCTCACACAACGCTGCCGAAGGTCAAGACAATATCTCGAAGCGTACGATATTGTTGGGTGTCGCCAGACTGTTTGACCCTCTCGGACTCCTCGGTCCTATCATCGTCACAGCGAAACTCATCCTCCAGGAACTGTGGCAGGCAGGGAGCCATTGGGATGAATCGGTGCCGCAAGATATTCACACGCGCTGGTCAAGGTTTGAGCGACAGTTAACCGACTTAAGGAAATTGCGGGTTCCTCGGTGTGTGAAATTCTCCACGAATCCACAACGCGTGGAAATACACGGGTTCGCCGACGCCAGCCAGCGGGCGTACGGAGCCTGTTTGTACGTAAGAACCAAACAAGACGACGGCCAATACCGCACCGAATTGCTATGTTCCAAATCGCGCGTTGCACCGTTGAAAGCGATATCGCTGCCAAGGTTAGAGCTATCGGCGGCATTGTTGCTATCGCGTCTACTGGAAAAGGTTCGCGCATCATGTGATCTAGCCAACATGGAAATCTTCCTGTGGTCAGACTCCACGATTACACTAAATTGGATAAATTCATCTTCCAGAAGGTGGGAGGTATTTGTAGCCAACCGGATTGGGGAGATACAACGTATAACCGAAGTAAGGGACTGGCGGCACATTGCCTCAGCCGACAACCCGGCCGACATCTTGTCGCGCGGACTCTACCCATGTGAGCTAGGGGACGCGGGCTTGTGGTGGCACGGCCCTGCATTCCTGCAATCTCACAAGAATTGCTGGCCAAGCGGAGACTTCACCCGCCTGGGGGGCGAGGTTCCCGAAGAGCGAAGAACAGTAGCGGTCGTCCTCATCGCCGACTGTTCGATCATCAACGAATTACTGGAAAAACATTCCAACCTTAACAAGGTATGCCGCATCCTGGCGTATTGCCTCCGATGGCGCCAGAGGCATCGATCGAGCGCACCGACGAAATTCGTCTCACACGGCGAGGTAACTTACGCCCTCGAAGTCGCGTGTAGAGAGGTGCAGAAGGCAGCTTTCCCCAACGAATACAACCAGCTAAGCAAGAATGGAACCATCAGCGCATCTAGTAGACTACTGCCTCTAGCTCCCTTCCTCGATAAGGACGGATTAATTCGTGTAGGGGGGAGATTAAAAAATTCCGGTTTGCAATTCGATGCGTGTCATCCCATATTGCTTCCGCGTGAGCATGAACTAAAGAAACGCGTAATAAGCCAAGAGCACGTGCGCAGCCTGCATGCGGGAGCACAAGCCACTATGGCCGCTGTCAGACAGCGTTTTTGGCCACTTTCTCTTCGTTCCGCCGTGCGAAAAATTGTTAGAAATTGTGTGATATGCTTCAAGGCCAGTCCGATTCAGTCGGAGGCTTTAATGGGCTCGTTGCCGAGCAGCCGCGTCACCGTATCAAGGCCATTCTCGCAGTGTGGCGTGGATTACGCCGGCCCGATCATTTTAAGGGAAGGAAAACGACGCAACGCCCGCAACCACAAGGCGTACATTTCGATTTTCGTATGTTTTGCAACGAAAGGTGTTCACATCGAATTGGTGAGCGATTTAACCTCCGAGAGTTTCGTGGCGGCGTTGCGGCGTTTAATTTCCCGAAGAGGCAAGCCCTTGTATATATTCCGACAATGGCACCGCCTTCGTCGGGGCCTACAAGCAGCTTAAGGAATTCTATGAACTCCTGAGCGATACTCAAACGCAGAGTGAGGTACAGCAATTCCTTCGCGAACAACAAACGACATGGAATTTCATTCCCCCGAACGCGCCGCATTTTGGCGGCCTATGGGAAGCCGCTGTAAAGTCAGCCAAGTACCACATGTCGCGAATCATCGGTAAGGCCCATTTGACATTCGAAGAAATGTCGACAGTGCTGTGCGAGGTGGAGGCAATTCTCACTTCTCGGTCGCTCACGCAGCTGAGCTCTGATTCAAACGACTTGGCATATCTTAGTCCAGGCCATTTTCTAATCGGTGCCCCGCTCAACAGCATTCTTTGCCACAATGTGCATGACATAAATGAGAACCGGCTAACGCGCTGGCAGAGAGTGGAGCAAATACGCCAGCATTTTTGGCAAAGATGGAGTAATGAATATCTCCACTACCTGCAGGAGCGAACCAAATGGAGACTCAATAAGGGCATACAGTTGAAACCGAAACAACTGGTGCTCATTCGACAACAGGGCTTGGCTCCGTTACAGTGGCTCCTAGGTAGAGTGCAGGAAGTGCACACCGGTTCCGATGGCGTCACGCGCGCCGCTACCGTCCGTACGGCCAAGGGGTCATTAACAAGACCCTTGTCCAAACTAGCGATATTACCGATAGACGTAGATATAGATTAAGTTCATGCTACCGTTAACGAAGGTTCCTTCCTGTGATAGAATCAAAGATTATTTTCGGTTTGGGTTTGTGCCCTCGTTATTGTTAACAGCTGCGAACGTTTTCCAAGTTTGATTCAAAATCGTTTATGTTTTTCCAATGCGTTAGTTTCTCATAAGTTAGTTAAGTCTGCACACTGTTTGCGAAAATCTTTTATGTTGTTCCAATGCGCTAGTTTCTTATAAGTTAGTTAAGTCCGAACA
>NW_011966440.1:4822-8788 GCF_000949405.1 Vollenhovia emeryi | reverse complement strand
TTGTTATGCGAAAATCTTTTATGTTTGTCCTACGCGTTGGTCTCGGGTAAGCTATTTAGGGCTGAACATTGTTATGCGACAGTCATTTCAAATTTTGAAAGTGCGTCCTTTCAAGGGGGGCGGCGTTGTATCGTAACTTTGTTTCCCGCGTCATTTATATTTCCCGCGCGCGATTCTTCCCGGGATCTCCCGAGCGCTATCAGAGAAAGTGTCTCCGCCAATCGTATCGGTTCCCTCGCGTACCGCGTGGCAAGCCATTGGCGAATGAGTTCGTTGCCCCTCCACCGCGACGGCAACGTACAGCAGGCAGACAGTCGCACGCTAGTCGTTACCAGTGAGTACAAGAGTGTCTCTGAGAGTGTGTGCGTGCGTTCATGCGTGCGAGCGGATCGAGCGTATCTTCTTTGTGTTATCGCCACGATATCTCAATAAAACTTATTAAACTAAAATCCGAGCAAGTCAATCGCCTTACTCGACCACGCCCGATCTCTGAGACGAGACCAGAGATTACCTGCGTGGAGGCCACAAGGCCTGCAAGAAACAAAGATAATGGCCGCAACCATAGACTTCTATAGACGGAGCATTAGCTACGACTCTGGACAAGAGGGGTCTGATATTCGGGGCGCGGGAGGCACTCATCTGACATCGACTCTTTCCGGTGAGATTCGGTAATATTCGGTTCACATTTCCAATACGTGTGCACACGTATATACGGCGCGTTGCTTGTATGCGAGCGTGCGCGCGCGCGTGGCCGAACGGATCATCCCCACTCCAAGTTGGAGGGGATGATTGGAGGGGACGTGTGCACACGTATTGGAAATGTGAACCGAATATTACCGAATCTCACCGGAAAGAGTCGAAGTCAGACGAGTGATCCCCTTACCGCGATTATCAGTTACCCCTCGTACAAAGGCTCCGTCTATAGAAGTCTATGGCCGCAACAGTGTTAACGTTGAAGTACAATTGAGTCCCGATTATCCGAGTTAATGTGGATCAGGACCATCTCGGAAAATCAATTCGGATAAACTGGAAAGGAAAAATAAAAAGTAACAAAACGCATTTATCATGTATCATTTCACATTCGGTGAATAAGGATAAAATGATACATAGAATCGTCTAGTTGCTAAAACATGCGCGGTAAGAGGGTAACAGTTCTGATTAAAAAATACTTTCAATCCATTTTTGCATAAAGATATTATTAAAACGTTTTTATTAATATTAAAATTGATAATTAAAAGAATTCTTGGAGATTTAAAATTTTATTTTTGATAGTCAAAAAAATTAACTTAAAAAATCATCTTGGTCAAATCGGAACTCGGACGACGGCGAAACGGGGGGCACTGTCATGACAGTTATTTCATTTTACAATTTTCTTATGTGAAAGTACAACTAATATCAAATTGTAATCTAAAAAGGTGCTTCCTGGGTAGAAAATATCATGCTCATTGCAAAAAGCAATTATTGATTATTTCGGAGCTACGTGAACGCGGCCGTGGCAATGCTGAGACGCGCGGCGACTCACTCACGCACACTAGTAGACGCGTGGCTCACGAACGTGCGTCCGTTTAAAAAGCGATGCGGATTCGCTAATTTTTAAATAATAATAACTACTTTGTGAGGCGTGACTCGAAAAAATGGTTCAGGACTCTTCGACTCAGTTTTTCATGAGAAATATCACTATATAAATGGTGGGCGCGAATTAGAATACACCCTGTATACAACGAATTGGAACGTTTGCAAGACACAATACCTAAGTTTGTAACGTTAGAGGTGCATGACAAAATATTTTCAATACTGTAAGTATACATCGTTTCGTTTAATTATATAGTTTAATTATTTAACAAAGTTTTGACAGATATGTATGTTTGGTTTCAGAAAACAAATATATGTGAAGGAGATGGCAGTACCCATGAATGACTATATAACTACATTAACGGAAGTGCGTGGGGATATGCACGGATCGAAAACGAAGAAGGTAAAACCAGAGGAAGCCTCGTAAGCAATACGACAAAATGTTTTTTTTTCAACACTGTAAGTATACATAGTTTCGTTTAATTATGTAACAGAGTTGTGACAGATATGTACGTTTGTTTTCAGATGTAAGAGATGGCTGTACCCGTGAATGACTATATAAATAATATACATTATCGGATGTACGCAGCATGGAGCGAGATCGACAGACCCATCCTCATACACATGAAGAATAGAGATAAGGGGGGTCAACTTATATGGGCGGATGCGTCAGATTCTGAGCCCAAAAATGATCGTCACTGCTAGTACTAAATCCTAATCGAGATGTCGCTTCTGTTCCACGACAGCGTTTTCAGTGTTTTCACGTACACAGTGTGAGTGTATATTAGTAGAAAATAAACTTACGAAAATGGCAATGACAATTTGCGTTTTTCTGTTACTCATGAAGAATTTTATCCCGACTCATTGTCAGATCTATTTATCTCCTCCCGACTTCTGTTTATCAATAGTTTATCTACCGTAGCGCCGCCGGTGTACATATTTTGAACTACCATAGATACCGGGTTTTGGTCTCATTCTCGAAAGCATTAGTTGAGCCTCCTTATCTTTATTCTTCATGCTCATACATAAGCAACGCAAACTGTACGCCCTGTAATACACCAATCGTAACCCTATATTTCCTTCGTATTATACAGGGTGTGTCCTAATACCCGTATGTCCCGTAGATGGTGGATAGACCGGGGCAAACTGAATAGAAAAGTCCTATACTATTTTGAAAAATTCGCAATAGTTATCGAGAAATAAATTTTAATGTCTGAGCGAATGAAAGCGTAGACGGCGGCAGGCCGGACTCGGCAGGCAACGGTGGGGCATCATCTAATAGCGAGAAGTGGTGCGACGCGCCGAAAACAAGTTGTCACGCAGCGAGCGGCGAGCTTCAGTAAACACTCCCCGCTCGCCCCTCACCGCTCGCCCCTCGCCCCGCGTCGTTCGCCGCTCGACGCTCGGCTCTCGCCCCTTGCCCCTCACCCCTCGTCCTTTACATGTGGTCGAGCATTATCATAAAGCAATATGCATATTGCAGGTTGCTTAGAGCGTAATTGTTGTTCATTTCCTCCATCTGAGAACATTTTCCGGCATTAATGATTTTACCAGTACCGGGATTCTGTAACTTGCTATCGATGTTTTTCTGTATCGAAATTAACTAGCGACAGCAAAGATGTTAAAAACACAGCTTTCATAGGTTGGTTAACGATACCGAAAAGAAATTAATTTTAATGTCTGAGCGAATGAGAGCGTAGAAGGCGGCAGGCCGGACTCGGCAGACAACGGTGGGGCATCATCTAATAGCGAGAGGTGGAGCGGCGCGCCGAAAAAAGTTGTCAAAAAAGCTCGCCGCTCGCTACGTGACAACTTTGTTCGGCGCGCCGCTCCACCTCTCGCTATTAGATGATGCCCCACCGTTGCCTGCCGAGTCCGCCTGCCGCCTTCTACGCTCTCATTCGTTCAGACATTAAAATTAATTTCTCGATAACTATTGCGAATTTTGCAAAATGGTATAGGACTTTTCTATTCAGTTTGCCCCAGTCTATCTACCATCTACGGGGCATACGGGTATTAGGACACACCCTGTATACTTCTATGTATAAGCCATTATCTCCTAATCTTTTGAACGCAACAGTTATGTTAATAATATATATTTTTACGATTGGAAGGGGTGTGATAACGCAAATTGTACTACTACCTGTAATATCAAATGTAACCCTATACAGGGTGAGTCTTTCCATATCCGACAAAATTTTTGAGAAGGTAGAACGGATCGAGATGAACGGAAAAGTCCTGTACCATTTTGCAATTTTCGTAATAGTTAACGAGTAATTAATTATTAAAAATCGTTGTCTTAGGCTGGCCTACCGCCCAATTCGAGCGCGTGGCGAGATGTGCGCATAGCAATATCGATCGCCGGGCGGTCACATCTTGCCACACGCTCGAATT
>NW_011966440.1:0-2079 GCF_000949405.1 Vollenhovia emeryi | reverse complement strand
TTGTTATCCCTTATTTCATATACGTGGGTTTTCCGAAGGTTTACCGAAACATTTTTTGTTTCGGGTAATACTTCATTTGATGTTGATGGATTATTAATATTTATTTCTGATTCTTGTGAAGTGCAAGTGGTGGGCTTATTCAGTATTGAACATGTTATTTGGTTGCATATTTTCTTTTTGTTATTGAAGGAGTCCTCTATGTAGCCTTCGGCAACTGTATTTGATTTCCAACCACCGTGTCGCTTTAACGTTATTATATCAGCTCCAGAATCTGCTAACAATGTTGCGGAAGTGCGACGGAAAGTATGGCCAGTGTATGATTGAGGATCTGGTAGTTTAAGATATGATGCTATGATTCTTGGTATTTTGACAAATTTATTTAATCCAATTGGTTGTCTAGTGCATCGTCCGTTTTGGTAATTCAGGAAAAATCTTGAATTTTCGACATCTTTTGGTCTCAAAGTTATATATTTTTTAAAAATGCTGTAGAATTCATCGGTTATTACAAAGGATCTTGGTTTGTAATTTTTTGTTTTTGGAATTTTTACTAGCAATATAGATCCTTTGTCTTCAATATCATTAATTGTTATTTGGGTCAGTTCTTCTCTTCTACATGCGCCACAAATTCCAAAAATCATAGCTACCTGTAAATTGAGTATACGTGTAGATTATGTATAAAATTTTTTGTTGATTATAGAAATTTATTTGTATGTTTTAATTTTAATATTTACCTTCGTATCCAAATATGTGTCGTCAGGAGCTTCATTCAGAAATATTTGAATTTGTTCTGGTGTTAAAACTTGTGATTTTTTAGATTGAAATCCTTGTGATTTTCTTTTGAGAAATGCCGTAAGTTTTTTATAATTGTGAATGTTAATGTCATTGTTGATGCTCAGAGTGGTCTTCAGCATCGAGTAATTTGCCCACAAAGTGGTTGGTTTGTGATTGTGTGACATTTCCGTAAAATACGTTAAGAGTGTATTTTCAGAAAATGATTTAACTTTATTTTTAGTTCTCCAGTCCATAAATTTATTATAGGCAGTAGTATATTTTTCTTTTGATTTTTCCGGCAAGAGATTTTCGATTGCGGTTTTAGCAGTTTCCACTACTTCTGCAGGTGTAAGGCTCTCACTATCTGTCTCATTTATGACACTCATATTTGATGTCATTGCTTAATGTCACTATTAATTACTAATAAACTTTGTAAAAACTTTGAGGTTAACCTGTCATCTGTCGAAGACGTCGAAGTGTAGTGACATGCGCAAGCGCTGTAACACGCGCAAGCGCTGCAACACGCGCATGCGATGTACACTTGGCGAGCATGCGCACATCTCTAAACTTTGCTCGTTTGACAGGTATTCCAACCTAAAGATATGTGTGTTGGCAGATGGCGTGTGGAAGAGAGATCGGCAATTGTGCTGGGAGATAAACGAAGACAGCGATAAAGTGTGCGGTAATAATTTTACCGCACGGCTTTTTCCCTTAGAACATATATACCTGGAAGGGGAATGAAGGCTTGAGCCTGTGTCCAAGTTGGGTGCGAGAGAGAAAGGTAGAGATTAACCTTTGCTCGCAATGCGCAAGCGTAGAGATGACGTCACGTCACGTTCACCGTGCTGTTTCCTCCGGACACATTTCAATTCCCTATTCCCCAATAGGGGAACGTGACGTGACGTCATCTCTACGCTTGCGCATTGCGAGCAAAGGTTAATCTCTACCTTTCTCTCTCGCACCCAACTTGGACACAGATCTTTTCCACGGGAAGTATAGGGCATTCCCCTTCCAGGTATATATGTTCTAAAATCTAAGGTGTGAGCCGCATGACTAATCCCCCCCTCCACCTTCTATATAATAAAATTAATATCGAGAAAAAAAAGACGGCTCGCCGGGAATCGAACTCGGCTCGCGCGGTTGACAGTCTGACACTTAACGCATGCGGCTATCACGTACACTTGATAAATTAAAATTCTAAAAAGTGATATATAAGGTGCACGCGTATGCGGCTATCGTGTACACTTGATAAACATTTCCCTCTCCACCGTCTACAGACTTTCCTATGATATATATAAATCAGTTCGC
>NW_011966439.1:11661-16321 GCF_000949405.1 Vollenhovia emeryi | reverse complement strand
TTAGCAAACACCATACAAACTTTAACCATGATTTTAATTGGACGAAACCAAAAATATTACATAGCGAGCATTTCAGAAGGAAAAGAGAAATCGCGGAAATGTTTTTCATAAAGAAGACCGATCATACAATAAACTTACAAATAGACACTGAAAATTTAAATGCTATATACGACGTTGTAATCAACACAATATAGACCTTATCACCTTGCAACGCTCCTAAAACATGACCGAGCATTAGTTCCAGCCCAACTATCACAGTGCTCACATGTACCGAAAATTTATAATATGACACGGTCTCTTCCGACATGACGACATACTTAGGTTTGTTTTTTAATTTATACTTGTTTTATAATTTAAGTACCTAATTTATATCTTCAATTGGTATTTAATTTACATCTTGCGTATCTCATCCTACTCACCATGACTTACCATTGTTCGCTGTAATCTCACCGTACCGTAACCTATTTCGTTTACTCACCAATATTATACCTGGTTTATTTTATTTTAATTTTATTTTTATTTCTAATTTTATTACTTCACAATTTAATTTATACATACACTACGTATTAGACTTTATTATCATGACTTACACTAGTCTACCGTTTTTAATTTAATTTATACTCGACTTATTTATTATAATTATTGTTTTATGTATTATGATTGTTGTTGATTGCAGTATTACTTGAAAAGGACCCAAACCAGGGTCGAAACGTTGTAGTATCTACTTAAATAAAGCTACTAGCCAGTTGGGTTGACCATAAGTCCCTGTTAGAATATAGAATAACTTTATACAGCATATATGTATAGAGATATACATATAATTTAACATACATATGCAGTAACTCAATATACGTATGACTAAAAAATCTCATAACATACTCAATATACGTAAAAATTCCTAACATACTATATACTCAATATACGTATGATTAAAAAACATGAATTGTAGAATGTTCGAGATTAATTTGAATCTCGTTTATTTCATCCCTGGCGTGATGGCAGCATCAGCCGGGTCAGATCGTGCAGCGCCGCATGAGCGCTGCTCGCGCATGCCCGATCACGACACGAGGCGACCGCGCGACTTCACGTACGTTTCCGGGGCTCTTTGTCTCATGGCGACCGTACGTAGTACACGCGTCTTGAAGTGCGGATAGTTATCCAGTGCTCTTTTGTGGACTTTCTCATCTTCTCACCTTCTTACTTTCTCATCTGCTCATCCGAGAATAGACTCAGTGAAAGACACAGTGAATCCATCAGTGCGGCTCATCCCGGACAGCTCGAGTGCAGCATCAACGGCGGCTCAGACTCACCACGCACCGCGCACGCCGGCGCCGCGTGGACACACGGCTCACGGGCATCAACTCACCATGCCGGCCATCGATCAATAATATCGACCCGTGCACGTGAATACAGACTTATCATACCGAATTGACTTGTATCGACTTCTCAGATCTCACATTTACAGACTTTTACATTTGCCGAAACTTTCACATGTAATTCGTTAAAGTATTAAACCTGTGACATTTCATTTTACATCAACTCGTCCGAGTCTTTAGATCACGTGATGTTCCACCCTAATTAAGCGTGCATTCGCTCCTTGAGTCTTGTCGCTACGTCCTCTCACCCTGCTTCCATCCGCAGCGGTACCAGCGAACTCTCCTAGCGAGAATCGCTAACATTTTTGGTCCTTCGAGCCGGATAGCGACGGGGCGGATCAGCTCAGCCACGCATCGCTCACGTGATCAGCAGCGCTCATATACACAGTGACACTCATCGATCACGTGATACCACGTCTCTCTCACGTGTCATCTCACCATGTCGGACGATCAGAAAACGGGCAAGGCAGACCGCCCGGTGACTCAGCAACTGGAATTGCGGCCGGGAGATCGCTTATCCTCGAGGACGGCGTCTCCAGTTCGGCTCTCCACGGAACTCGCCCTGAAGGTGCAGACGCAGCTGGGTCGGATCTCCACTCTCAAGGCCATCGCAGAAATTCTCCCGGAGTCTCTTGCAGAGACTTCTGTTGAAGAGGTAAATCAGCTCTGGCTTCAAATTGAGGAGACGCACAAGGCGCTCCTCAAGGAACACGCCTACTTCGAGGTCTCATGGCCCTCTGCACTCACTCATCACGAGCATTTCTCGGGGAACGCTCATCAGGAGGAAACGCTGTGCCACACGCAAGCGCAACGCATCATCGGCGTACTCCGCCACTCACTGATAGCTTCGTCCGCTCAATCAACCTGTGGTTCGTCGGTCACGCCCTCGAACTGAAGAGACGGTGCAATCGTCGAGACCCGCTCACACGTCTGCTCACCCTGCTCAACATTACTCGCCACAGCCTTGGCACTGATCAGCTCATCCACCACTCATTACTCAGCGCGTCTACTCATTGACGCAAGCTCAGAACTCACCTTCGTCACGGAGAATCTCATTCGGCAGCTCAACATCCCTCGTCAATACTCAAGTATTGTCGTCACTGGAATTACAGGCAAGGAGTGTACTCAGACACGAGGAGTCGTGTCACTTACGTTACGCTCGACACATTCCAACTCAAATGCCACAGTTCAAGCTCATGTCCTCCGGACAGTTACATCAATCGTACCATATTTCGAAGCAGAACCGGAAGAATGGCCGCATCTCAGAAACTTGGCATTAGCCGATCCAGACTGTCTCATCCCGCGGCCTGTTGACATCCTCATCGGAGCAGACGCTTACGGGCAAATCATCAAGCCCAATATTATTAGACATTCTCCACTCATGCCGATAGCGCAACTCTCCATTTTCGGATGGCTCGTTCTTGGACCAGTCAACAGAGAAGCAAGACGCACATCAACGCATCGTGCTGCTACTCAATTCAATAAGGATGCTCTTAATGAGCTATTGACGAAATTTTGGATTCAAGAGGAGGTGCCTACTCACGATGTCACTCAGTTCACTCCTGACGAGCAGAGGTGCGAGAAGCACTTCAAGACTACACACTCTCGTGATTCTTCAGAGAGGTACATCGTCAGGATTCTACTCAACTCACCAGTAGATCTTTTGGGTGATTCTTACAACGTCGCTCATCAATGTCTGAAGGGATTACGCAGACGATTCTCAAGGGATGTGAATTATCAACGTCTCTATCAACAATTCATGATTGACTACGAGACACTCAACCACATGACGAAGGCATCATCCATCTCCAGTCATCGCTCACATTTTCACCTGCCACATCACGGTGTTCTCAAGCCGGACAGTATTACAACGAAACTGCAGGTAGTTTTTAATGGCTCTAGCGCATCCACATCAGGCTACTTGGTCAACGACCTCATGTACACTGGAGCAAAGCTACATCTGAACATCTCAGATGTTCTACCATGGATACGTAGACATCGTTACATTTTCGCTATGGACATCACCAAAATGGACAGACCGATTCAGATTCACAAGGATGACTGGGAGTTACAGCGGATACTCTGGATGGACAATCAGCTCAATGAGGTGCCATATCATTCAACAACGGTCACTTACGGGACGAAGGTCGCACCATTCTCAGCCGTACGGACCTTGTTACAATTAGCAGAAGACGAAGGACATAGTTTCCCACTGGCTGTGCCAGCTATCACTCACGGCAGATATGTCGATGACATATTTGGTGGTGCAGATACCGTGCAACAATTACAGGAGGTTGCACCTCAACTAAGGGACCTCTGCATGGCGGGCGGCTTTCCGCTAGCAAAATGGCATGCAACTCATCTCGACATACTCAAGACTGTCACCGACAGCCAAGACCAAGGCTTACCAATCACCTTCGACGATTGCGCAACCAAGGTACTCGGACTCAAATGGCTCCCTCAAGAAGATACATTTGCATTCTCAACTAGGAACTCACGCACTGAAGGCAGACTCACAAAACGCCTCGTCTTATCTGAAGTGGCTCAGATGAAGTGACTCGATCCACTTGGTTTTGCATCACCCGTCGTGATCAAGGCCAAAATTCTCTTGCAGGAGCTGTGGCTGCACAAGCTCCAATGGGATGACCCACTGACATCCCAGCTCTCAACCCGGTGGCTCATCCGCTGTTAAAGCATTAATGAGTTGATTTGGGACATGAGGCCCTTCGCGGTCATGTGCGATACCATTGGCTGGCGCAGCCTGATCATGCGCGGCCCTCCCTCCCCCCTTCTTGCCGTTAGTTATAGGCGAGGCGCACGCGGCGCACGAAAAAGAAGTTAGTTCGGTTGCGACATTCCTACGAGGAAGTTCACTGTAAGAGGCGTAAGCCTCAATACAAACAATAAAGACTGAACCGAAAGAACATAAGTGTCTTAACCGCCCGTTCCCGAGGACCACCAGACCGGAGAACACGGCGGAGAGCGTACGAGCTCGCAGGCGCCCTAGCAAACGAGCGAAGGTGCCACCTAACCACGAAACATTGGTCCTTCGAGCCGGATTCACCGGACGTAAGCAACCGAATCCAGTCGAGCACAGTCGGCAGATTCGACATCGGTCATCTGCCACTCGACATTCATCAACGATCCAACGCGGTCTCCAACGAGGGGATCGGCGCGGATCCGCAACCAAAAGACGTAACGACACGGCGTCTCAGCGGCCATTCAGGCATAAAGCAGGGTTCTCTACTAACAGAGGAGGACCGTCCACTCGGCGATACTTCGGC
>NW_011966439.1:0-11487 GCF_000949405.1 Vollenhovia emeryi | reverse complement strand
ACCACGCCGGGAACCTTCGAGAAGCTTCTAGCTACTGCAGCGGACACAAGGGACCACGCAGGGATCCTTCGGGAGGCTTCTAGCTACTTCGGCGGACATACGGGACTACGCAGGGAGCCTTCGTGAAGCTTCGAGCAACTTCGGCGGACACACGGAACGGCGCTTGAATCCGTCGAGAAGCTTCTAGAGACGCAGCCATTACGCGACGCGTCTGCGCGCCACGCCCTCCATTGTATCTGGGCTCGTGGTGAACCACCTTCGGTACTACACGTGAGAGACACTCATTCGACATAATCTTAACCAAAGACCTAGCGTAGATTCATTTTCGTTGCGTTGGCTATTCAAAATGGCTAGCGAAGCCGACCTTGTTCAATTGAAAAAACGTCGCACCACAGTAAAGTCATCCTGCACGCGAATAAAAACGTACGTAGATTCTGTTCAAGAAGTTACGCGGACGGTAAGGGCACAACTCGAGGAACGCAAATTCAGGCTCGAACAATATTGGGCCGAATATGCCAAGTTGCAAATGCATATAGAATTATTAAACGAGACAGAAGCTACCGACAGAACTACTTTCGAGGATGCGTTCTACGAGTTGGCGTCCAAAATACGATACTTACTAGGACCCCCGAGCGTGTCGCGTGACAGTGATATTCCTTCCCAGACAACATCGAACTCGCTCGATACGTCGCGCCCGTCGTTAAACATGCGATTACCCAAGCTTGACCTTCCGAAATTTACGGGAAGGTACGACGAATGGTTCCCCTTTCGGGACACCTTTCAATCCGTTATTCACTCTAACGTTTCCCTCAGCGCAGTACATAAGTTACAATACTTAAGAGCCGCAACTAGCGACGACGCTCATAAAATAATAAGTTCTCTCGAAATATCCGAAGACAATTATACGGTCGCGTGGAATTTACTAAAAACTAGGTATGACAACAAGCGCGTCATAATCCAAAAACATATAAAAGCCATAGTCGAACTGCCGACTATGAGTAAGGAGGATGCGTGCGAGCTACGGCAAATCACGGACGGGGCAGCACGCCATCTTCAAGCGTTGAAGGCATTAAAACGCCCGACGGATAGTTGGGACGATCCGTTAATCTACTTACTTAGTGCTAAACTCGACGCGAATACTGCTCGAGAATGGCAAAGGTCACTGGCAGGCGATGAGCTGCCAACAATCAAACAATTTTTCGAGTTTCTATCTAGTCACTGTCAGGTTCTCGAATCGGCACAACAAGCCAACAGCGTAACAGGTAAAGGTGCTAGCTCTAGATCACACGCGAATACCAAGCAAAAGACATCTTGTCATACATCAGTCAATGTGAAATGTAACTTTTGTAAAGGCGAACACGCCATTCATCAATGCAAGCAATTCTTAGCACTCGCGGTCAATCAGCGCATAGAGAATGCGCGCTCTCGCAAAATCTGCTTAAATTGCCTGCGATCAACTGCTCATACCGCTGTTAAATGCCCGTCCGGGAACTGCAGAATTTGTTCTAAACGGCATAACACATTATTACACATTCAAGCCGCGCTGTCTAATCAAAGTGAGTCTACTGAGGCTTCTAAACAAGAGGCCAAGACGGACGCAAATCCCACGCCTAATATGGCTAGCGTTGTGGTGACGCACTCTTCTAATTCCGCCTGTAACCAACAGGCTCTTCTGTCCACAGCTATTGTAACCGCGATAGGTAAAGGTGGCTCGCAACACTCTAGCCGAGTTCTTCTCGATTCGGGATCCCAAGCTAACTTCGTAACAAAGGATTTCCTAAACACATTAGGATTAGTCCCTCGAGTAATGAATATGTCGGTATCAGGAATAAGCGGTACTACGGCTCAATCCACGCAAGCGATCCAAATCAAAATCCTTTCACGTATAAACACCTTTTCAGTCGTCATCGATTGCATCGTAGTCGATCGAATTACTGACGACCTTCCCGTATTTACAATGAAGCGATCGGAATTTAAACTTCCTCGCAATCTCCCCTTAGCTGATCCTAAGTTCCACATTTCATCTAAAGTAGATATGTTAATTGGTGCAGAAACGTTCTGGAACACCCTGTGTGTAGGACAGATCCGAGCGACACACGAACACCCACTACTACAAAAAACGAAATTAGGATGGATTCTAGCAGGCAGGTTAATCAATCATCCAGCGCACATACAACGAGTGGCGTCACTTTGCGCCTCTGTAAGCAATTCCGACTTGCACGAACAGCTCCATAGGTTTTGGAAAATGGACGAATTTCGCGACAGTTCTAAAACATATACGCTTGAGGAACAACGCTGCGAGAAGCATTTCGTAGAGACGACGACTAGAAACGACCAGGGTCGATACATAGTTCATTTACCGATCAAACAAGAAATATGTGCAGAGCTAGGCGAGTCGCGAACCATAGCACTAAATAGACTGCATGCCTTAGAAAGACGTTTTGATCGGGACGCACAGCTAAAAGAACAATATTCAAGGGTCATACGTGAATACGCGACTTTAGGGCACATGCGGCCAATAATAGAAACCTCTTTACACGAGTCCGGTACGTACTACATGCCTCATCACTGCGTAGTAAAAGAAAACGCTAAAAGTACCAAACTTCGGGTGGTTTTCGATGCATCATGCAAATCCGATAGCGGAATATCATTAAACAATTCAATGATGGTAGGGCCGGTCGTGCAGGAGGACCTCACATCGATTCTTTTAAGATTTCGTACGTTCCGATACGTATTAGTAGCAGATGTGGTAAAAATGTACCGCCAGATATTGATAGACCCGTCGCAAACAAGATTGCAGAGAATATTATGGCGTGACGACAAAGCGTTCAACGTGCAGGCGTTCGAGTTGGTCACGGTTACATATGGCACGGCGGCGGCCTCCTTTTTAGCAACAAGATGCCTCGTGGATCTTGCGGATCAACAAGAGAAAGAACTCCCACTTGGGGCTTCTCGTATAAAGCGCGATTTTTATGTCGACGATCTGCTCACCGGAGCAGACTCTAAAACAGAGGCAATAAACATTCGTGACCAAATAATACAGATACTAAAGTCAGGATCTTTCGCACTAAGCAAATGGGGCTCTAATTGTCCGGATTTAATAAAGGGAGTCGACGGTCATATCGATGGTCTCGTAACTCTCGACAAAGAAGGTAGCTTTCGCGTTTTGGGCATCGCATGGGACCAACGCGACGACGTATTCCGTTTTTCCTTTAACCCTGAACAATCCCCAGGAGTCTTGACAAAGCGATCTATATTATCAGAAGTTTCCAAACTATTTGACCCTTTAGGTTTAATAGGCCCTATTACCGTACTCACAAAATTAGTATTACAGGACTTATGGCGGGCAGGAGTAGATTGGGACGAATCCGTTCCCCAGGAGATTCATGAGAGATGGTCACAAATAAAACTGCAGTTAACCAATCTCAATCAGCTATCGGTCCCTAGGCAAGTCAAGCATCAATTCGAACCAGAGCTCGTGCAAATACACGGTTTCTGTGACGCGAGTGAACACGCGTATGGCGCTTGCGTATACGTCCGCACACGGGTGAACTCGAATGAGTACGTTTCGCATCTCCTGTTCTCTAAATCCCGCGTAGCCCCTCTTAAGGCGGTTTCTTTGCCACGCCTTGAACTGGCGGCGGCATTATTGCTGTCCCAAACGATTGATAAGATCAAATTGGCAATAGATACAAGGGCTATTAAAATATGTCTATGGTCAGATTCCACCATAGCGTTAAACTGGATAACCTCTCCTTCGCGTCGATGGTCAGTCTTCGTTGCCAATCGAGTAGGAGAGATCCAAAGGTTAACAGAAATCCCAAGTTGGCGACACGTTAGGTCTGCCGACAACCCGGCCGACATCATTTCGAGAGGGATGCTTCCTATTGAATTAATGCACTCGCGATTATGGTGGCAAGGCCCTTCTTACCTTACATCGCCAGAAAGTCAATGGCCTAGCGGCAACTTTAGTTTACTAAAGACGGGAATGCCCGAACAAAAAATAACTTGCGCGATAATAGCCTCTTCAAGTTCTAATTTCGTAAACGAACTCATCGACAAATTTTCTAACTTAAATAAGATTTGCCGAATCTTAGCCTATTGTTCGAGAGTGTTCAAACCAAAAAACAAAAAACCTTTCACTGTAGAAATATCCCCGGAAGAGAATTCTCACTCTCTGAATATTCTATGTAAAACTATACAAGTACAAGTCTTCGCGACTGATTACGAAAGCCTAAAGCAAAAGCGTAGCCTCGGTAGCGCGAGCAAGCTGATCTCTTTGTCCCCTTTCATGAATGATGACGGGCTTATAAGGGTAGGCGGCAGATTGAAGAACTCGGCATTAGCTTTCGATGCCTGCCATCAGATACTCCTACCACGAAATCACGCGCTAACCCGACGCATTATAGAATACGAGCACTTACGTAACATGCATTGCGGCCTGCAAGCCACTATGGCCGCGGTTCGCCAACGATTCTGGCCGTTATCTTTAAGATCTGCTACTCGTAGTATCATAAACAAATGTATTACATGCTTCAGGGCGAAACCAACATCATCCGAAGCACTGATGGGTAATCTGCCCACTCCTCGAGTCGCGGTTTCTAGACCATTTTCGCATTGCGGCGTAGACTATGCCGGGCCAGTGACCTTGCGAGAAGGAAATCGACGCAATTCGCGCAATCGCAAGGCCTACGTGGCCGTGTTCGTTTGTTTAGCAACAAAAGCGATACATTTAGAGGTGGTGGGCGATCTTACCACCGACGCGTTCCTTGCGGCGCTTAAAAGGCTCATATCCAGGAGAGGCAAACCGGCGTGCATGTATTCGGATAACGCTACTACCTTTGTCGGAGCTCAAAGACAATTGAAGGAATGGTACGATTTTCTGTCAACAAACCAGGTGCAAACTTCTATCGAACATTTTTTACGCGATCATCACACGCAATGGAGCTTCATCCCTCCCAACGCGCCTCACTTTGGTGGCCTTTGGGAGGCGGCTGTCAAATCAGCTAAGTTCCACCTGACTCGTATAATTGGTGGACACCACATAACCTTTGAAGAAATGCAGACTATCTTGTGCGAAATCGAAGCCATTCTAAATTCTCGACCTCTCGTGCCTTTGAGCTCCGATCCCAACGACATGTCATATATAAGCCCGGGGCACTTCCTAACCGGGGCTCCTTTGAATAGTTTCCCGAGTCCGGAGCTACTTGATGTTAATATAAATAGATTGACACGATGGCAATTGATAGAACATATGCGACAACACTTTTGGTCGAGGTGGAGTAAGGAATACTTAAATTCCCTTCAGGAGCGCCACAAATGGCAACGTTCCAAGGGATTGCAGCTGGAACCTGGTCGATTGGTTCTAATAAAACAGCCGGGATTAGCACCACTACACTGGTTAACCGGACGAGTGGAGCGAGTTCATTCGGGAACTGATGGAATAGCGCGCTCAGCCACGGTTAGAACTAGCAAGGGATCATACGACAGACCGTTGGCTAGATTGGCTATATTGCCTCTATAATTAAGCAGTCATACGTTACGTCAATTAATTGCGTTACAAGCCTTACCTTATAAGTTCATATATTCTGTTAATCACGCGTAGATGTAAGTTTAGTTACACATTACATTATAAGCCTATGTATTATTAGGATAACCCTGCTGAGTTAAACACAATATTTTATTTAATTAGCTATGCCTGTTAGCTATCGCTCTAGGCTTGTTAGAGCATTTTCCAAGGCATTCTTGTCACCTGTGAATTGAAGGGGAACCCTTCAAGGCGGGCGGCTTTGTTAAAGCATTAATGAGTTGATTTGGGACATGAGGCCCTTCGCGGTCATGTGCGATACCATTGGCTGGCGCAGCCTGATCATGCGCGGCCCTCCCTCCCCCCTTCTTGCCGTTAGTTATAGGCGAGGCGCACGCGGCGCACGAAAAAGAAGTTAGTTCGGTTGCGACATTCCTACGAGGAAGTTCACTGTAAGAGGCGTAAGCCTCAATACAAACAATAAAGACTGAACCGAAAGAACATAAGTGTCTTAACCGCCCGTTCCCGAGGACCACCAGACCGGAGAACACGGCGGAGAGCGTACGAGCTCGCAGGCGCCCTAGCAAACGAGCGAAGGTGCCACCTAACCACGAAACATCCGCAGAGAAGAACTCATAGGCTTGGCCAAGCTCTCGATACCTAGATGGTTCAACACTTGGAGCACCTCTTCTGTGGAACTGCAAGGCTTCTCTGACGCTTCTCAATTAGCAATGACTGCAGTCGTATACATCTCCGTTCACGACTCAACTGGATCCACGTCTTCACTTGTGTGCTCCAAAACTAAGGTAGCACCTCTCAAGCGGCTCTCAATCCCTCGACTTGAACTCACGGCTGCTCTACTGCTCTCTCGACTCATGCTATACGTCAAAGCCACTTTAAACAAGGACGTAACGGCAACTCACCTGTGGACGGAATCTCTAGTGACACTCTCATGGATCAGGTCTCATGCATCACGCTGGAAGGATTTTGTCAGAAACAGGGTGGCTCAAATTGAAGAACTCACTCCAGCTGCTCACTGGAGATACATACCTGGAACTTCCAATTCGGCTGATTGCGCATCACGAGGGCTCACGACTGCTCAGCTTCAAAACCACTCACTTTGGTGGACGGGATCACCATGGATACTCAATCCAGACTTATGGCCGTCGCAACCAGCACTCTCCGAAGAGTTGAGTGCAACAGAAGTTCACCCAGGCGTTTCGCTATTGACGGTTACGCCAAGGACTGATTCTCAATGGCAACTCATCTACAGGTACTCAAGCCTCACTAAACTATTGAGGATTACAGCTCTCTCTTTCAGATTCGTCTCACGGTTGAGGAAGGTCCACGACTCATTGCCTGTTAGACACATCTCTCCAGAGACCTTGGAGAAAGCGAGGCTCTTCTGGATTCAGGCAGCTCAAGTAACGTACTTCTCTCACGAGCTCAAGGCGCTACAAGCAGACTCACCGTTGGCAAAGGCACACGCATTCAACCGATTAACTGCGTACATCGACGCTCAAGGAGTCATTCGCGTCGGCGGACGACTCGCTCACGCAGCTCTTTCACTCGATGCGAAACATCCTACAATATTGCCTCGTTACTCTCAGCTATCATCATTGATCATCGCTCACGCTCATCAACGGCCTCTACATGGAGGCACGCAGCTTACGCTGTCGCACATCCGACAACAGTACTGGATTCTCGGCGGAAGGGCTCCTGTCAAGTCTTACATTCTGCGGTGTGTCACGTGTGCTCGGCAGAGGGAGATCCGTGCTCATCAACTGATGGGCCAACTACCCTTCTCTCGGGTTACGCAGACACGACCGTTCACTCATACAGGTGTGGACTACGCAGGGCCACTCACCGTCAAAACGTGGAAAGGAAGAGGTGCCAAGACCACTAAAGGCTGGATTTACGTCTTTGTCTGCTTCTCAACTTCAGCAGTACACCTAGAGGCGGTCAGTGACTACTCATCCGAAGGGTTCATTGCCGCCCATCGACGCTTCTCATCCAGACGCGGCATTGCTCACACCTCACAATCAAACTGCGGCACCAATTTCATCGACGCGGATACAGCTCTCAAAAGGCTGTTTATCCAGAGCACTCAAAACCATCAACGCATTTCTCAACTGCTCTCGCAAGACAACACCCGATGGGAGTTCAATCTCCCAGCGACACCTCACAGGGGAGGAAAATGGGAGGCCGTCGTAAAACCAAAAGTATCACCTACGGCGCACTATTGGAGAAGGCGTGCTCACCTTTGAGGAGCTCACCACATTGCTCACTCAAATTGAGGCAATTCTCAACTCGCGACCTCTCGAACCATTGAGTGACGACTCAAAAGACATCTCAGCACTCACGCCAGGTCACTTCCTCGTAGGAAGCCCTCTCACCGCCATACCAGAGCCATCACTCACTGACATGGCCATCTCAAGACTCTCACGATGGCAACTCATCCAGCAAAAGGCACCATAGGAACAACGAGCTCAAGATCGGATCATTGGTGCTCATCACCGACGAGCGGCTACCACCATGCAAATGGCCGTTAGCCCGGATAACAGCCCTACATCCTGGGAAGGATGGACTCGTGCGGGTGGTGACTTTGAAGACAGCCACTACCACTCTCATCCGACCAGTGATCAAGCTCTCCGTCCTGCCAATCTCATCATAAGATTAGGGATTATCAACATCGTTGCTGATGGCGGGCGGAATGTTCGAGATTAATTTGAATCTCGTTTATTTCATCCCCGGCGTGATGGCAGCATCAGCCGGGTCAGATCGTGCAGCGCCGCATGAGCGCTGCTCGCGCATGCCCGATCGCGACACGAGGCGACCGCGCGACTTCACGTACGTTTCCGGGGCTCTTTGTCTCATGGCGACCGTACGTAGTACACGCGTCTTGAAGTGCGGATAGTTATCCAGTGCTCTTTTGTGGACTTTCTCATCTTCTCACCTTCTCACTTTCTCATCTGCTCATCCGAGAATAGACTCAGTGAAAGACACAGTGAATCCATCAGTGCGGCTCATCCCGGACAGCTCGAGTACAGCATCAACGGCGGCTCAGACTCACCACGCACCGCGCACGCCGGCGCCGCGTGGACACGGCTCACGGGCATCAACTCACCAGGCCGGCCATCGATCAATAATATCGACCTGTGCACGTGAATACAGACTTATCATACCGAATTGACTTGTATCGACTTCTCAGATCTCACATTTACAGACTTTTACATTTGCCGAAACTTTCACATGTAATTCGTTAAAGTATTAAACCTGTGTCATTTCATTTTACATCAACTCGTCCGAGTCTTCAGATCACGTGATGTTCCACCCCAATTAAGCGTGCATTCGCTCCTTGAGTCTTGTCGCTACGTCCTCTCACCCTGCTTCCATCCGCAGCGGTACCAGCGAACTCTCCTAGCGAGAATCGCTAACATAGAAACATGATTATTTTTTATCGCAAGATTACTCAAATAAAACAAAATACGAATTACCTTCCCGAATTCAATGAAGATTGTGCCTTTGCAATGCGTTTGTCACGGTTCATGTTATATTGGGTTCGTGGTCTCCTTACACCATGTTCTTCTACCAATCTCGCAATATTTATTTCTTGATCGGTGATCAAACTAGTTAAATTATCTGTAAAAATCATATCATTTAAAAAATATATTTATGCGGTAATGTACAAAAGCCGTGATAATGACAAGCAATACATACGAAGAAATTTCCAAATATTTGGATGAATTCCAAATTTGCGAAAAATTGCAAAATGGAAACTCTCTACGAAGTTATTCGTCCGTATGGATGTACCGAAAACGGAGACTTTATCTTTCAAAGGTAGCCAAGTACGTCTCAAATAAACAATAAATTGCAACACAGAGGGATATTGCGCCGATAACGTATCGGCTTCTTCTTGAAGTATTTGCAATCCTTGCTCGAACATATTAGCCGGAGCCAACGGTAAGGCCATGGTAAGACCGAGAATCTTCCTTGGTGCTGCTGTTAATCGAAGGGCCTTCCAACGTCTTAATACGGCCTATACAAAGAATAATATTGAATGCAAACTAACAAACATACGAGTTAAAAAAGCTTCCAAGGTTACTAAATATTTCCATTTTCGATATTATAGAAAATCTATATATTATACCTGATTGAAATGAAACCAGCAGCCGGTTAGCCGCGAGTCCGGAAAAATCTTCCTTGCAATCGTCATTGCCGCGCGTTCATAATCACTCATGATTGAGCGGACTTCTCGCAATTTGGACGCAGGTCCTTTACTTTCCGCCAAATTGCATTATACACGCCCATTGTGCGTTTTTTACACAACGCAAAGAGAACAGCTATACCCTGAAATACATAGATATTCCAAGTTAAATCCCTGACATGACAGTTTGCTCCATCCCTGAAATTGAGATATTTGGAAATTCACATTTCATCTAGAATGTGCCACCTGTGAAGGTTGTGTTCATAAATAGTTTACACATGAAGCGTTAGAGAAAAGTGAATTGGTACACGTGAAATGTAAAATAATGAAATACATATTTTTTACATATAACTTACTGTATCCATATATCGTATGTGGATGGTGTATAGTTGCGTGAAGGATGGCATTGTAGGAACCACCTGCACACAAAAGTATACAATTTTTCAAAATGTTATGTTTCGACATCTTTTTGCTTTTCTCTTTTTTGTTGTTGCTATCGCTCGTATTAAATAATATCAAATCTCAAATATTGCTCACCGAAAAACCATCCATATAAATTTCTGTAGTTGCTGCCAAAGCATCTAGAAGAGCATCACTTGAAAATATAACTGCTCTATATCCCTCATCTGATAGTACTGTACCCTTAAAAATATATTGAGTCGGTTGATAATTCATTAATATCGTGTCAAGTTCAATGATGGTACGCGGTGTTTCCGGTCTTCGACGTAACTGTTCCCTATTGAGAACATTTCTCATGACGGAATAAGACATTTTTGCAGCCGCTACTGAATTTCTGTAAAAATAAGTGTAAACGCGTGAATTAGGTTATGGTTTATTTGTTTGCTTTATTCTGTGCTCGACGATTCTACGTTAACTTACTTTCGGCATACTGTATCGAATATTTCTTTGGGCTTCATCAACGTTTCTCGACACATTTGCAGCATCTCCTGCTTCATTTCGATCTGCTGCAATATTGTATCGTCGGCCGAATGAGTGTGCGGTGACTTCAAAATGTACGTGCCATCTGGATTACACATCAATATCGCATAACATTCCAAACTTCGTCGCGATGAGCAGCGATAAATTCTTGTACATCGCTTATCCATGTGATAAACATATCCATCGTATATAAATATGGCCGTGCCGTTACGTTTTCCCGGAAATTTTTTCATAACCGCACTATGCGACATAGTTTATCTTAATGTTCACCCAGAGCTAAGCTAAAAAAGTATTAATATTTAATTATTGCTCGCAAAATATCTTAGCTATCACCGCTCGTTACAACGTTACGCACAAATGCCAACTTCTATACAAGGCTCAGTGTACACGCAACAAAGAAGGACGCTCTGCATAGCATGCTTACGCGATTTTCGATTGTTTTGGTGAGTTCGGTCTGCGTTTCGCAAGTTTTCACAGAAATAGCCAGAACTCTGAGATTTCGACCAGCGTCTCATAGGTATCTGTTTTAAAGTCATTTTTTCGGGGAATTTAATTTTTTTTAAAATTATGCAAGTATGCCAGTGCATAGAATTCTTTGGAAAACATGAGAATACGTTTGGAACTACACTAGAACTGTTTTAGAATAGCCAGAACTCGTGTGTGTGAAGCTGGCATCTCATTTCGTGGAAAATCACTAATTGTAGAGAGTTATGACTTCCTTTCTAATAGTTCTAGAGTTCCTGATACATTAAACACATAGTTCTGGCTTTTAAGACCAAAAAATTGAAAAGTGCAAACTGATTTGCTAACTTCT
>NW_011966438.1:7976-16289 GCF_000949405.1 Vollenhovia emeryi | reverse complement strand
CCCGAAGTCGAACGTCGCGTGTCTCGATCGCCTGCGTAATCCGCGTCAGAGAAGCCTATCAGTTCATTATTACCTTCTTTCGAAAATAGAATACCGAAATCCTTAGTTCCTTTAATATACCGGAAAATACGTTTTACGGCGTTCCAGTGTGTGCTACCATGATTATCGAGATATCGACTTACAACGCCGACTGCGAATGCAATATCGGGCCTAGACACGATCGATAGAAATAGAAGAGATCCGACGGCTTCACGAAAAGGAACATCATGGTATTCAGGAGTAATCGGTTTCTCTAAACATACGTGGGGATCAGCCGGCGTATTGACGGGGTTTGCCTCTAACAGATTGAATTTTTGCAGAATTTTATCGACGTAATCTGTCTGACATAAGAAAATACCATTGTTGACGCGTTGTATTTCCATTCCGACGAAGTGCTTCGAATCGCTTACGGTTATTTTAAAATTTTTGTTAAGCAAGAACGTTAACTTATTTAAGGTTTCATTGTGTCGTGCGAATATGAGAACGTCATCGACGTAGAGAGCTAGATAAACCTTGTCTCCCTCGTAATTCGTTGTATATACATATCTATCTGAGGCGCACTGTGAAAATCCGATGCTTTTGACAAAGGAATTGAACTTTTCGTTCCAGCAGCGGCCGGATTGTTTTAAACCATAAATAGCTTTGTTCAGTTTTAAGACTGAATTTTTATCTTTCACTTCGAGACCGTCTGGAATCTGCATATAAGTAGTTTCTTTTAAATCGCTGTTCAGAGAGGCTGTACTCACATCGAATTGAACAGATTTTAAGTTTTCTCTTGCTGAGATCGCTAATAAAAGTCGTACCGATTCGTACCTAACGACAGGGGAGAAAATCTCACCATAATCTATGCCAGCCTGTTGTGAGAAGCCTTGGGCGCACAGGCGCGCTTTGTATCGCACCGCGTTTTTGTCAAATGAGTCTTTTATCTTAAGACCCATTTGTAACCTTATTGGTTTGCGATTCTCATGGGGAGCGAGGTGATCTCCCATGTTTGGTTATTCTCGTGAGCTTCTAATTCCCTTTTTATCGCGTTTTTCCATAAAACTGAGTCTTTTCCGTTAATAGCTTCGTTGTAATTTTTCGGTACGTCGCAGGATACGGAATAGGCCGCGTAACGCTCGGGTGCATTCAGATTTTCGCGAGCACGTAAATGATATCGCTCCGGGTGTCCACGTTCGTCATGTCGCCCGGCAACATGTTGTATCATTGGCTCATCGGTGGCCTCATCCGACGGAAGGTCAGTTGAGTCCACGAAATTGTCCGAATCCGAGTTCGAGTCGTTCGGGTTACTCACGTTTATTTCTTCATGTGTAAGAACCTCGTTTTCTTCGTTATCGGTATCGCGGTCGATATTATCCACGTCCCTTTTATTTTTGTTTCATCGGTTAAATTTTCGTCGAAAATGACGTTTCTGGAAACTATGATACATTTTGTTCGCGTGTCTAATAGTCGATAGTTACTCGAATCTTTTTCATAACCGACAAAAAGTTTTTTCTGTGACTTAGGGTCCCATTTTTTTCGTAGAGTATCGGGGACATGCACGTATGCATTGCAACCAAAAGTTTTAATGTGGGATAAATCCGGTTTCTTTTTTGTATAAACTTCGACCGGCGTTTTTTCTATTAAGTACGCGGGTACCGTTCTATTTAGTAAGTAAATTGCCGTGTTGACTGCCTCACCCCAAAGATTTTTGGGAAGGTTTCGCGCTAGAAGCATAGAACGTGCGCTTTCTACGATGGTGCGCATTTCGCGTTCCACGCGACCGTTTTGTTCCGGTGTATAAGGTGCCGAAGTAAGCAATTTTATACCCCGTTGCTTCAATAAGTCGCGAATATTTGCGTTTACAAATTCGGTGCCGTTGTCGGTTCTTAAAGTTTTGACGTCTTTCCCGAATTGGTTCTTAACTAGATTAAGAAATTCCCTAAAGCTGTCAAAAACGTCGCTTTTGTGTTTTAGGAAATAAACCGTTTTATAACCCGAACACTGGTCCTTAAACAGTAAGAAGAATCTCGCCCCTCCGATTGACGGTGTGCTCATTGGACCACATAAATCCGCGTGGACAACTTCGCCGGGAGCGATGTCATTTTTTAAATACTTTGACTGATGTAAACGGCAGTCTCGCATGTTTACCTAATGGACAGCCCTCGCAAAAGAAGCTCTTTTTATTTGACAAATTTATTCCGGTAACCGAACCGTTAGTTATCATTTTTGTAAGCGAATTGCAATTAACGTGGCCAAGGCGTTCGTGCCACGTTTTCAAAGATGCATAACATGCTACCGTCTTTGTTTTTGGTTTGATCAACAGACGTATCAAGTTGTAACGAGTCACCGGGCCACAAGCCGTTAACAATAAACGAATCGTTACGCCCCACCTCGCGCCGTCTCACCCCGCACCGCACTCACTCCCGCGCCCACAAGCCAACCGTATAAAAGGCCCTCGGAAACCCGACAGAGCACTCTTTCCCCGTCAGCGAGTTGAGCTGACAGCACCGCTCGACCCGGCGAAGTGAGCCAGGAAGAGTTCCCCACGTTGCGCGCTGAGCAACACCGCTTCCCCGTCGACGAGTTGAGTCGGCGACACCGCTAGCCTTTTTTTTTGTTTACCCGGGGGAATCCTTTATGGATCATCACCCGCCCCCCCTGGAGAGAGGGACGGGTGGTATGTGGGACTGACCTCCCTGGCACCTGGGAAGATGGCCCAGAGCCAGTAGTGCAATGGAGGCCATACCGCACTAAACCCACCGGGGGTGGTCTTCTTGGCGCTATATGGGGGGTCATCCGGGGACTACTTCGCAAAGCTCCAGTTGACCCCCGCGCCGCGCATGTGTACGCGCCCTCCTCGGGCCCCAATTTCTCGGGGCCTGGCCCTGAAAAGGGCCGTACTCCTCCATCGCGGCGAGGGTGCCACCGGCCCCTCGCCGCTCCCCCTAGTTGCTTGTGGGGGAGGGCGGGACGAGGGTCTCCAGCCCCCGCCCGCCCGCCAGGGGTCCCGTAGGACTTCCTGGTATTCAGCTCCTTTTACTCGCCTTCTACGAGAGGCAGGAGATACCCCAGGCCTATTCTAACGGCGGGACCTGGACGCCAAGAAACCCCCATAGTCGCCTCTTCACACGGGGGTGTGTTCGGGGGTGGAGAGGGATGTTGTTTCCCCTCTCCCCCCCTGCACCTCTGGGACGATCTCCATCCCGTCGGCTCCAGTGGCTCCGGCATTATCCTCCTCAGGCTGCCACAGCCTGATGGGGAACACTTTCCTCGCCGTTGCCCCTGGTGCCTCCTTTTCCCTCCTGGGGGACATTTCCACCGTGTCCCCCGATGAGGAGTCCGACCCCTCCTCCAGGCTATCGGGCTCCTTGTTCCTCCTTGTCCCCCTTTCTATAGGGGGTCATACGGGGGGTCGAGTCCTATCCCCCTTGGGCTTTGGCCCTTTAGGGGGAGGAGACCTCCCACACCCCGCTCCTCCCAGCCTGTGCCCAGCCGGGATGCCACGGTCCGCACATAGCGGGCACCTGGCTTCTCTGTTACACCCTTTTGCGGGGTGTCCATCCTCGCCGCAGCGGTAGCACCGCTTGCTGCGATCCACCTTACTGGTGCACCGCTGCCCGAGATGTCCTTCCTCGAGACAGCGGTAGCACCGCTGTGGGCGGGGCTTTACCGTCGAGACGTTCGACCAGGTAAATCCCGCCCTCAGTTTCCCCCTCAGGGCAAGCGCACGCGCGGTGTCGGCGGGGCACCGCACGTACGCCACTCCTATCCTGCCAGGGTACTGGGGCAGCATCTGTATGCTTATGTCCCCAGGCCTGCATTTTACTTCCTCCACCTGCAGTATGGCTCTAATGAGCTCCTCCTCCGTTACCAGGTCGTCCAGGCCCGCCACCCGCACCTCCGCGGTCTTGCCAGGCCTGGACACCCTGGCTCCAGTGCCCTTAAGGGCTCCCGCCAGCTCCTTGGCGAGGGTGTCCGCCCCCCTCGCCTGGTCACCACCGGGGACCTCCAGTAGGAGGCCCCCATTGGCGGCTCTCCTCATCTTTACGCCTTCCCTCTCCGGGCCGTCAAGGGACACTTTGTTTCTCGCGGCCCGGAGAACAGCAGCGTACTCCTCCCTGGTCCCGTTAGGGATCGTGATGGCGACGGCGGCCGTCTTCCGGATGGCACTCGGGGGTCGTTCGGCCATGCTGCCTCTCTCCCCTGCCGGGGGCCGCCCCGTCGCCCTACTCCTCTCCGGCTTTTTGGGAGCCGGTGGGGCAGGTATCTCCTTCCCGCCCTTCTCTTCCTCATTCCTGGGAGGCATCCTCCCTTGGGTGTCCTTGCCCTCGAGCCGCCTCTCGAGTGCTACCACCCGCCCTGCCAGGGCGCCTATGGAACGAGTGATCTCAGACCTGAGATCCCTCGCCCAGTTCGGCGTCCCCTCCTCCTCTTTCCGCCCCTTCCCCGGAGCCGTGCCCCCGATGTTCGGGGCACTCTCCGTCTCCGTCTGGGTGGTAACCCCCCTTGTGGTGGGTTTCGCCTTCGCTAGGAGGGAGGCTTCCCTCTGTACCTCTTCCAGTCGCGCCGCCAGCTTGTCGACCTGCTCCTCCAAGGCCCTCCGGTCTTCCTCACCCCTTTTCACTACCTCCTGGTTTACCCTGCGGTCCTCCTCGAATCCCTCCAGCGCCTCATTGAGAAGGTTCCTCAGTCTCTGGTTCTCCTCCTCCAGGTCCTCCACCTTCGTCTGGGAGTCCACCAGCTCCTTCGCCAGGTGGAACGTCCCCACGCACACCTCCTTGGAGAAGATCTCCAGATCTTCCTTCTCCTCCTCCTGCATTCGACGCCACCACTCCACCCCAGACTCCTCCAGCGTATAATGCCGCCAGTCCTCCGCCTGGGCTAGCAGCCTCCCTACGGCCTCGAAAGGAGCGAGGGTTTGCCACTTCCTCAAGTCGCTCTCGAAGCCGTCTTTCGCGTCTTGTCCCTCCACGTATAACTGCCACCACGCGGTCCACTCCTCCCTATCTTTTACCTCTTCTTCTGAGAGGGTCCGGTCGACCTCCATCCTTCCATCCTCAGCCGCCTTTCCACTCCCACTCTTACCCCGACTCTCCTTCCTCTCCGCCGAGGTCGAAGGCTTGGGGTCCTTGCTCTTCTTGTTTGTTGTAGTAGGCGCCATTTTAGTTATTCCCTCTCTCCTCTGCGGCTGCCCCAGCCAGGGCATGCCCCCCTCCCAAACATGGGAGGCCCCGAGTCCTCCCGGGGAGCTGGGATATGGCACGGGCCGGGGGGAAAACCGCACCCCGGCACTGGCCTCCGGCCCCTTACTCACCACAAGTGGCTTTCAGGGGTGACACCGCTAGCCTAGTGCGCGCTGAGCACTGCCCCTAAGCCACGGGTTGAGTGGCACCTCCCGTCGGTCCGCGTGGTGAGCGGACAAACTCCTAGTCACGGCCGCGTGCTGAGCGGCTCCCCCGCACCGTACCTAACCTCGCATCCCATGCCCCGAGCTGAGGGAACCGCGACCACGTGCTGAGTGACAGCCCCGCTCCGATCGACAACCGCGCTCACGACGCTACAGTCCCGTCAACCGAACCGCCGCGGTACCGATACCGACGCTCGCGCCGCTACAGGCCCGCCAACCGACTCGCGCCGCGATACCGAACGGACCCGCGCCGGAGTACCGAACACACCGCCCCGCCACCGAGCCGATACCCGCGGCCGATATACGTCAAGCGCAACGCGCCAAACAGATAGAGATATGAAGCCGCAGCCCGAGCTGCCTATGCATAGATATAAGTAGATATAAGTAGGTGTAAGCGATTAGTCTAAGAGCACTTGTAATTCTAGGTATAAGTATATATAAAATAAATCTAAGTGTAGTCAAGAATCAAACCGAGTATACGCTTGTTTGCCAATGCTGCCGCCCGAACCCTGGACTGTCACGAGTTATCCGCGCAAATATCACGAAAGTCCACGGTTACAAAGTTATCCTTTTGCTTAATACCTCGTGCAACGATTTGTCCCTCTTTCGAGAGTATGTCGGCGTAGTCGCCGTTCAAAGCAATCGTGAACCCTTTGGATGTGCAAACACCGGTAGAAAAAAGATTTTTCTTTAAGCACGGAACATATGAAACATCTTTGATCTCGCCGTCAAGCCATTCGTCACCGATCAATCTCGAGATAGGTATGTTTCCGCGACCTTCAACTTTTAAGCTTCTGTTGTCTCCAAGATAAACATATTGCTACATGGTAATAACTCTGTGAACCATTCTCTCTGACAACAAAGGTGTCGCGACGCGCCGCTGTCGAGAAGCCAAATATAATTTTCATTGAGTTCGGATAACGCAGCTAATTCGCGGCGGATCGTTTTGGTATTTTCTCCCTTCGCGGTCTCGTAAATGACGAACGCTGTAAAATTAGTTGAACCGTTGTTCTTAGGATTATTCGCTTTATCGCCATTGTCTTTATCGCTCTCTTTCGACGCCCTTTTTCTCGCGAAACAATATTTAGTGGCATGACCGGTTTTATGACAGAAATTACAAACGATCTTTTTCTTAAGCGTTACTTGATCGTTATTGTGTGATTGACCTTTTGGTTGACGCTGGCTCTTCTTTCCTGCAGCGGAGATGCTCGTTGTAGTCAGGGCGCTGCTCAGCTCGTCCATCGATGTCATTCGGGCTTCCTCTCGTATCAACCTCTCACGTAGACGTGGGAGCGTCTGTTCCATGGCGTTGACGCTGTCCCAGGCCGAAACGAAAGCGTTGTACTTCGTTGGTAAAGTCCCGAGGATCTTCGCCATTATCATAATGTCCGAGACGTTTTCATCGATGTCCTTTAGTTGATTCGCCATATTTTCAATTTTGGCGACATGTTGAGCAACAGAATCGCTGGCTGCCATGCGGTATTCGTGGAACTTCGTTGTGAGCGTTAGTCTGTTTGACGCGCTCTTTTGTTCGTGGATGGCGGAAAGTTTCGTCCACATTTCAGCTGCTGTCGCGCATGTAACGAGATACTCGAGTTGCGAGTATTCCATCGATGATGATAGAATAAACATTGAGCGTGCGTTCTTCTTCACCCAAGTATTTTGAGGGTCGCCGGCTGCTTCTGGTTTGACTTCAGAGCCTTCGACGATTTTCAGGAGATCATGCGCGACGAGAATGGCCTTCACTTGGAATTTCCACAACTGGAAATTTTGTCCGTCAAATCTCGTGATGCCTCTTAAGTCTGCGGTATCACTCATTTTGCACTTTGGTGTCTGTTTTTGTAAATCACCAAAACAAATGTGTTTTCGTCGACAGCAGTTCGATGATGCGGGCAAAGACTCGTTCGGACACGACGAATCGGCTCGCACGTGAGTGAACAGTCGACGAAGAATAGGAGATAACTTCCGAACTGAGAATATCTCACGGCACTGGGCCCATAACCTGTTGCGAGTGGAGGTTTTGGGTACGAAAACAGACAGTGTGCTTAGAAGGAAACAAAAATGTATTTTGCCGATACGAACACAGGCGAGGCGCTCGACGAACTTAGTGTGTTAAGAGAGGGAATAAGCGCGTATACATAGAAAGGCGATGTGTGCGCCTTCAGCGCCGCCAACAAAGAAAAACGTTCGCAAGTACATCTGGTGATATTTCGACCACGACTACGCCCTCTATATTCAATAGGCGCGCGGCAGGGAAAACGGAAAGGGGCGCGAAAGTAAAAAAATATTAATCGTAACATAAATTTTAAAAACATTTGTTAGATAAAAAATGCACAGGGAGATATTTTATGTTTGGCATGATTCTGTTCCAAATAAAACTGTCCTTGCAATATGTGCATTATATTCAATCTTTAAATAAAAATATAAAAAGAACAAAGTGATACTATTCTTACATAAAACATACTTTTTGATTTTCAATATTAATTTCTCTGGATATTAAGTCTCCTATGATAAAATTATACTAATCTTAATATATCTCCTTAGCAATTTTATTTGATATACTCATATTTCTTTAAAAAACTTAGCTTGATAGACAATTGGTAAAATAAACTTATGTTATGTTATTTATAAATTTAAATCACACATTTTATTTGATGTATTATTGTAATGATTATAAATGTGCAGTAGATTCGATGGTAAATATGCATAAAAAGACCCCACCTTCCGATGACCTTGACATTGACATATGTTGTCAAGGACACCCTCCTGAGTAACTCTTAGAAGTTTTTAGCCAGCGGTCGTTATTCATTAGAAAATTATTAACAAGAAAAGTTTGGGTAATTATGCATAAAAGCGACTTTCTCTCCGATTTGCTTTATTTTTAA
>NW_011966438.1:0-7203 GCF_000949405.1 Vollenhovia emeryi | reverse complement strand
TTTGTCAATTAAATTACGAACTTCGGCGCTTTGGGGCCGCATGCCCACGCTAGCGCTGTCGCATCCTCTGTTTCCAAACATTCCGCCCGCCTCGTCGGATCGCGATCGATGAAATGACAGCACCGATTCGAGGTTAGGGCACGCTCGTGACGCCGCGATCCATCGATCGGGATAGCTTTAGCGCGAATCAATCGCGCGTAGTTCAAGGCGGCGGAGACCCGGCGAGCAGCCCCAACGCAGAGGCGATGTCGGACGCGACGATACCTATAACAGGACGGACACGAGATAAGTATATACAATATTTACAGGTTAGATGCAGGTTATCGGTAACGCTAAGTGAAGTGGCGACTTCCTTGCAGGCTCACGCTTACGGCCCCTGTAGCGCGATTCTGTAACTCGTTGTGTCGTCGTTACGGGCTTTGCGCAGATCTAATATACCGTAGAAAAGCTGCGCAAAGCCCGTAACGACGACATAACGAGTTACAGAATCGCGCTACTGAGGCGCGGCGTCGGCAGGCGGCAGAGGCATGATCTTGACCACCGGTCGGGTTAGCCGGCCGGTAGCAGTCCGAACGTCTACCACTCGCACCTGGTTGTCCTCTCCAGCGTGCAGCCGCACGATGCGGGCAAGGGGCCAGCGGCATGGTGGTGTCAGCTCATTCTTCAGAAGACACAGTTGTCCCTCTTTCAGGCCGCCGCTAGTGGTCCACCATTTCGGCCGTGGCGTGAGAGCCTGTAAATGCTCGCGGGACCACCGTTGCCACAGGTGATCCCGCATCTGCTGCAACAGCCGCCAATTGCTCAGCCGGTTCGGTGGCACGTCGAGGAGCGCCGGTTCCGGTATGGCGTTGAGCGGCTCACCGATCAGGAAGTGCCCGGGAGTAAGCGCGCTAAGGTCCTCGGGGTCGTCCGTCAAGGCCTGAAGCGGGCGCGAGTTGAGGCATGCCTCGACCTCAGCAAGGAAGGTAGCCATCTCCTTGTAGGTGAGCTTCGTTTCGCCTATGACACGCCGCAGATGGTGTTTCACGGATTTGACGGCCGCTTCCCACAATCCGCCAAAGTGCGGGGCAGCCGGGGGGTTAAATTGCCACCGGATACCATAGTCGGCTAGGCGGCCGATAATCCGATGAGTCTCGCGGCCGGCCTCCTGGAACATGGTTCGCAGCTGCGAGTCGGCCCCCACAAAGTTGGTCCCGCAGTCGCTGCACACCGACTGGCAGACTCCTCGACGAGATATGAATCGCCGAAAGGCGGCGAGGAACGCGTCGGCCGTATAATCGCTGACTGCTTCCAAGTGAACGGCCCGTGTGCTGAAACAAACAAAAACAGCCAGGAAAGCCTTGTAGGCTTTGTGTCCTCGGCCCTTGGACGTCCGCAGTAGAATCGGACCGGCGAAATCTACGCCGGTGTGCAAAAACGGCCGGCTAGGGTTGACCCGAGCGCCAGGTAGGTTGCCCATCAACGGTTGTGGGGATGCCGCCCGTCATCGGACGCATGCAGTACACTGATGGATATGGTGGCGGACCAGCTGACGACCTCGAGGCACCCAGTAACGTTGTCGGATGGCAGCCAGCGTGGCCTGCGTTCCGTCGTGGAGGGTGCGGCTGTGATTGAGGTCGATTACAAGGTGAGTCAGGTGCGAGTGGGGCGGCAGTATGATCGGATGTCGTTGATCCTGATCCAATAACGCGTGCTTGATTCTTCCTCCGACTCGTAGGATTCCCTTATCATCGAGGAAGGGTGTGAGTTTACGAAGCGGCCCTGACACCGGGCGGCCAGTTCGGACAGCCCCCAACTCCCGCGAAAAGTTGTCGCCTGCACTACGCGTATCCATCGGGTAAGCGCCGCGTCGATTTCGTCCGGGCTCAAGGTTGGCGGCAGGTCCCTCGCCAGCCCATCGCAGTCGACGGCCTTACGGTGTGACCACGAACGCCAGGCCCAGGCCGAGACGCGCAGCAGACGGCGGCGAAGCGACGAGAACCTCGTCAACTCCTCGGGTTCCTCCACCTCGGCGACTACGAGGCACCGGACGGTGCGTCGCTCGGGCAGGTCGGATTGCTCCGGCAAGCTGGGATCCTTCGGCCATGAGGTTGGATCCCCCCTGAGGAAGCCCGGTCCCTGCCACCACAGGGGGTGTTCCGACAGCTCCCGCGGTGAGATCCCTCGAGATGCACAGTCCGCCGGATTCTCCGCCCCCGGCACGTGTCTCCACATCGCGTCCCTGGTTAACCGCTGGATCTCCGCCACCCTGTTTGCCACGTAGGTCGTCCACTTGGCAGGATGGCCACGAATCCAGGCCAACGTGACGGTGGAGTCCGTCCATAAGAACGTGGGGACCGCGCTCAACTCGAGCGACGTCTGTAGGTGCCCGATCAGCTTCGCCAACAGGGATGCAGCGCAGAGCTCCAACCGTGGCAAGGAGACCCGCTTGAGAGGAGCGACTTTCGTCTTTGCCATCACGATCGAGATGTAGGCCTCGCCGGCGTTAACGACGCGCAAGTAGACGACGGCCGCGCAGGCTCGCTCGGAGGCATCCGAGAAGCCGTGAATCTCGATGGTGTCGACAGAGGCATGGCAGTGGAACCAACGCGGGATTTTAATTTCCTCCAGGATCGGGAGCTCCCCCTCCAGTCTGGCCCAAGCGGTAGCCTCCTCCGTGGCCAGGGGGGCATCCCAGTCCAGTTGTTGCAACCACGTAGTCTGAATGAGGAGCTTCGCCCCGACGACGATCGGTGCCAGCCAACCTAGAGGGTCAAACAGCCGAGCTGTCTGGGACAGAATCGTGCGCTTTGTTGGAGCGACGTTGTCCGATCGCCGGACCGTCAAGGACAAGTGATCGTCCTCCGGGCTCCAGCGCAAGCCTAGCACCGAGTGTTCCGCTGACGGTAGTAACGCGTCCGTCGAACGCAGCAGCTGATGAGCCGAGGGGACGTCCGCAAGGAGTGAGGTACGATTCGCGGCCCAACTTCCTCAGTGGGAAGCCGCCCGCCGTGCATAGCATAGATACCTGATGTCTGAGTTGCTGACAGGTCTCCAGAGTGGCGGCTCCACCGAGGATGTCATCCATGTAGACGTCCCGCTTAAGTACCTCCGCGCCCAGCGGGAAGCGGTTCGATTCGTCGCTCGCAAGCTGGCGCAATACGCGGAGGGCGAGGTAAGGCGCGCTTGCTGGGCCGTAGGTAACCGTATTCAGGCAATAGTCAGTCACTTGCTTGTCTTTTGTCCATAGGATCCGTTGCAGGTACCGGTCTTCCGGATGCACTACAATCTGCCGGTACATCTTCTCGATGTCGGCTACGAAGACGTATTGGTGACGTTGTAACGAAGCTTTCAGCCTTCCCGGTACTGGATTTCGGACGGGACTCCGAAATGTGTTATTACTCCGCGGAAAATAATATCAGACACGCGGTTCTGATTAATCGGTCGGAAGAGCTAGCGTTCTTTCGGTCGGTGTTTGACGTGCTGTGTGCCGGTTTAAATAAATAATCCTCCGTTCCTCCTATTTGCCGAATATGCTCAGCTCTAGGGCCGTCTGGAGGAAAGGAGGACAAGATCTTATTCGCTTAGTGAGGTAATCGCTTGGAAGGATCGGAAATAAATCGGACAGATGTTTAAAGGTTAAAACAATAGGAACGGGTTTATTCTCGGATAAATACAGTGGAATCGAGGTGATTACAATGGGTCCGCCCTAAAGTCAAATATAAAGGAAAGAAAAGGATTAATATTACAATGGGTCCGCCCTGTGATTAAATACAAGGAAAACAGGATATGATTAGTTGGATTACAATATACGGACAGTACGGAATTAGCTCGGAATACGGAAAATAATAAGTACAATTAACTGGATTTACACTGGTACGGAGAGTACGGAATTAGATCGGAATACGGAAAATAATAAGTACAATTAACTGGATTTACAACAAGGTACGGAAAATACGGAATTAACTCGGAATACGGAAAATAATACACGCAAGTATCTGGATTTACACTGGTACGGAGAGTACGGAATTAATCAGGACGGATGGCCGTACGGAATCCGTTGGTCTGCAAGAGAAGAAAAGTAACGGGATTAATTCTACGGACTTAATTAGAATTAATTTAGAAATTCTTTCCCACCCGAATATTACCCCCCTGAGTTCTACACCGGTCAGGGATCAGGAAAAGGATCAGATCAGGACAGGATCACGCCCGAGCAGCGCCTCGTTATGCGTGAGTTTCAGTAGTGATTGTATACCGAGGAGCACCCCGTTAGGTGTACGCTACTGCGGAATTACTCCGTCCCCGCGAGACACGGCGGTACCCGTTAGCACGGGGGAACGGAGCCAGGACGGATACAGGGGACCGGTACGGGGAAATTTGTAGCATGTGTACGCCGAGGAGCACCCCGTTAGGCGTACGCTACTGCGGGACGGGGCCCACAACGGAGTAGTGCCTCCGCTGTGTGCTCCGGAATGGCATATAGCCGAAGACAGGAGCACCCATTCACTCCGGCTTATACCTGTGGAGGTACCCACTGCACGGTGTCGACGGTCGGAGCACCAAGCGTCGACTGAGTTAAAGCGCCTGCTCCGGAGGGGCTTTTATACCCCCCGGATGTAGGCGCGCGGGGAGAGGCGGCGGGGGCGGGCGCGACGTTGCCGGCTGCCGTCGACGCGGCAACCGCGCCGTTTATCGATTTTCCACCCGCGGCTCTATTTCCTTCTCTCTCGCGCGTGGTATGCAGTTTTTTCTGCTTCCGGCCGCGCCTCCCCGGTCGCCTCCGTTACAACGTCTCCAGCGGGTCACGACATCCGCGAGAGACGGAAGTAGGTTGGGTCCCGTGTGCAGGCATTCAGGGAGGCTCCCGTCGCCGCTCGGGACAATCCATTGAATACGACTCGAATCTTCGCGTCGGTGCCCAAGCCCTACATCACACCGTGGTGCGGCAGGTAACACGAGCGGGTGTCAGAGGCCACTGACAGCGACGCGCTCGGTGACATGTGGCCCAAGCTCAGGTACTCGGCCATGAAATTCCGAAAGCGATCGCGGAAGGCGGGATCGCGTCCGAACCTTCGCTGCATAACGTCGAGCATGTGAGACGCAGCCCGACGTGTGGTGGAAAGATCCGGTAGCTCCCGGCGTAAAGGCAGCCGGACCTGAAAGCGACCGTCTGCCAGGCGTTGATGCGTCTGTATGAAGTGGTTCTCGCACGCCTGCTCGTCGGTGGATAGCGGTACGTCAGCGCTCGGCGCTTCCTCCCACTCCCAGAAGCGGCGGACGAGACTAGGCAGGTCGTCGGCCACGGAGCATTGCAGGGAGGTGACCACGGAGGCGGCGTGCTTGGGCCCCACGGCTCCCAACAAGATCCAGCCGAGGTGCGTCCGCTGAGCGACGGGCTCTGAGGGCCCTCCCCGGCGGAGTTCCGGAAGTACTATGCTGGCGTACGCCTCAGCTCCGAGCAGGAGTTCCACCGGATCTTGGCCTGTGAAATCGGGGTCCGCAAGTTCGAGTCCGGCAGCGTGAGCCCACGACCTACCCTCGGTCCCCTCTGGGCCGTTGTATACGGACAGTTGAGGCAGTATTAGCGGGGACTGACGGCAGCTGCGTTGCTGGCGGGGACGGCTCCGATCGACCTGGCAGCGAGGAGCCATGCCGAAATGTACGAGCGGTTACAGGTACTGAAGAACAGGGGCGTCCCCATCACCAAGGGGGTAAGGAGGACCGTGAGGCTCCAGCTACAGGAGCTCATAAGAGAAAGGTGGAAAGCCAGGCTCTCTGAGCCGAACAGACCTGGGCGTAGGACTGTAGAGGCCATACTACCCAGGTTTGACGAATGCTGGACAGAGTGGCGGCAAGAGCATCCTTCAGGACGACATAGGTGCTCTCCGGACACGGCTGTTTCGGGGAGTACCTGTGTCGTATAGGACGAGAGGTAGACAACAGATGTCATCATTGTGACGGGGACGGGGACACGGCGCGCCACACCCTCGCTGAGTGTAAAGCGTGGGAAGGGGAGCGTCGTGCCCTGTCCGAGGTGATTAGAGGGGACCTATCGCTGGGAGCGGTGGTGGATGCAGTTGCAAGAGAAGAGGAGGCCTGGACAGCCTTTTCCACGTTTTGTGAGAAGGTGATGTCCAAAAAAGAGGAAGACGAGAGGGTGAGGAGAGGAGAGGTCGATCCCCCTACACCCTCAGATGGCGACGGAGGAAGGAGGGCCCTGCCGGGAAGAAGGGGTAGGCGCCGAGGCCGACTGGCCCACTTGAGGACGGACTAGCAAGTCCGACACACACATACAACGTGTAGGAGACGTAGGGTTACATAAGGCGTACGGGTGCCGCTTGAAGAATAGCCCCGGGGTAGCCCCTGCCTGTCGTAAAAGGCGACTAAAAGGAGAGGAGGAAGAAGATAGGTCTGGGACCCTAGGGGTGGGCACAAGCTGGGAAACTTGTGACTCACCCGCCCCCACAACAACGAGGGGCGCGGCGGGAGGCCTGGTGGCACCCCCGCCGCATAGCTGAGGAGAAGGCCCTTCTCAGGGCCGATGGAGGAGAAGGCCCTTCTTCAGGGCCATACCCAGCCGTGGGTACAGAGGTGCGCGAGATAACGCGCGGCGCGGGGACTGACCAGCAGTTCGATGCTGTTGCGATACCTGGCAGTCCCCAATAGCGCAGAGAAGTCCACCCCCGGTGGTTTTAGTGCGGTAGGCGTCTCCATTGCACTACTGGCCCCATGGGTTGTAAATGGCCCAGGGGCCAGGGAGACGAGTCCCACACACCACCCCCTCCCGTCCCAGCGGGAGCGGGGTGACGGTCCATGAGGATTTCCACCGGGTCAAAAAAAAAGGATTAGCGGGGACACTGTGAGTGCAAAGTTGCCTGAACGCGCAGTGACTGTCACCGTTACGCGGCCCCGCGACCAACCCGTTTGAGTGCCGCCGACTCCGAAACTGGCTACGGCAGTAGGGTATATAGGCCGGTTCTAACTCGGGAGCTCCGAGGGGGGAGCGGGGCGGGGGGTACCCCGTGGCGAGGGGACAGCGGGGAGGGGGGTACTCCGTGGCGAGGGGACCGCGGGGAGAAGTGGGAGCACGTGGTCTTGACATCGCGCAAGATGCTGACCTGTCACTACGTGACATGTAACAGATATCTAGGTGCTGACCTGTCATCGAACACCTGGACGGGTATGAGTCATGGGGTCAAGCGCCGAAACCTGGCTGATGACTTT
>NW_011966437.1:10162-16271 GCF_000949405.1 Vollenhovia emeryi | reverse complement strand
CTTTTTATTTATAAGTTATTCAACTTCTTCTTCTGTACCCTTCGATCTTATTTGTTTGCGTCGTTATATTTTTACTTTGTTCCTTGATTGTAAAACATTTAACTGCGATATATTAAATTGAGTTGCTCGTTACATTATTGGCCTATACTTTTCATATATTTAATTTTATATAAAAAAACGAGCCTGCTAAAAATTGAAAATAAAAAAATGTTTCAGACAAAACTTACGTACTTTTTAACGTGGAATGCGAATCTGTTATAAAAAGTGGGGGTTCCCATTTTAGATTTTAAAGTTGTCCCCCGCCCCACCCACAGGGGTGGGGGTGGGGGGGGGGGTCAATTTTGGTATCATTCGATAGCTCTTTCAAAAATAGGAAATACGTATTTTTCCGTTTTCCGATCCACCCACAATTTCTCGGGATATTCAACCGTTCCGGGACTTTTAGACCACCCTGTATATATTAAGAACATGATCAAATACAAGGAGCTACAAGGATGGAAGGATATCAATGAGAACTTTGATATAGCTGGCATAACCACTACAAACTTGAAGAAGAACTTTGACTTAGTTGTCGTGTATAGAAGACCGATACGAACGAATAAGAAGAAAGATTGGGAAAATCTTATGAAGTATATACCCAGGTAGCACATATTGGTTTCATATACGTTTTTTAAACGTATATATAGTTTCATAACCGTAAAGAACCATTGAGAAACGTTCGAACGGAAACGTTTTTGAAACCATGATTTAAGAAACGTATTTTTTACGTTTCTACTACAGTTAATCTTTCAATATGCGCATGTATTTTACACTTCAGGCTTCTTCTTTTCCTAGATTTCACATAGAAGCAAATTTTTTGTGCTTCCTTCTTTAGCATTATCGAAAAACTATTAAAATTAAAATTTCAACCTATTTATGTGGGATGCGACTTTACCATCACTATCGGTAACCGGATGGCGCAGGCGAACGTGTGAGCGGAGGAGCGCTCGGATCGCCGGGCACAAGTTAGTCTAAAGGCAGTTGCTGTTCTGGTCGGAGGTTAATAAAGAGATCGACACATTATATATTAAGACGAGTGTGTTTGATTGAGCAGACGAGCGAAAACCCGACCAGTCCTTCCTACAATTTTGGGGGCTCAGCCGAGATAGGACCGAGACGAGCAATAGAAACGACGACGGCAACGACGACGAAAAGATACGGAGAGCAACGCAGTACGAGACGACGCGACTCTCCCGGAAGATAGCATAACGACGCAACGACGGCCATTAAAAAGTGAGACGAACGAAGATAATCTTCGCAAAGTTGAGAGGATACGACGAAGGACCTGGTGACGACTAGCGTGAAGCAGACGTAGTATCCGGGAAGACGCGACGACGCAAGGCTACAACAACGAATTGATACGTAGTGGCAGCCATATCTCGAGATGGAGAACCTGGCACAAAACGAGACGATCAAACAAAAGATTCGTGTGGCGTCAACCGCCGCCATTACGGCCTTGTATAAACTTATTTTCGAGGAAGAAGGAGACCGGAGGAATCGGCAACGCCTACGAGATTTTCAAGGTTTCACGTTTCAAGAGGATTCATCGGAATACGCCGACAAAGTAGAATACGCACGACGGCTAACGATAGGTGATCTTATATCGTGTTGTAACATCGTCGGACTTGAATACGATGGTAGTAAGGAGGAAATAATAGATCGAATCTGTAAAGGATTAATGGACATAAATACGTTAGCACCCGAAGACACTGAAGAAGAAAACGAAGCGATACTAGAAGAAGATGACGACGAAGAGGCGAATACGAATACAAGGGAGCGAAGTGAGAACGCAAGTCAACGTAGCACACGGGAAGACGGACAGGCGCTTGTAAAATTCTCAATGACATACAGAGATGTAGAAGGTTCGATTAGACCCTTTAGTGGTAAAGACGCTTATCCGATAGAAAGATGGATAGCCGATTTCGAAGATACAGCTGCTCTGTTCAACTGGACAGAATTACAAAAGGTAGTGTTCGCCAAAAAATCGCTGACAGGACTCGCCAAGATGTTAGTAGAAAGTGAGGGAGTAATTAGAACGTGGCGAAAACTGAAAACCGCTCTGGAAGATGAATTCTCCGATAAGGTAAATAGTGCCCAACTACACGACATGTTAGTTAAGCGCAAGTTAGAGAAGAACGAAACGGTACAGGAATACTACTTAAGCATGAAGGAACTGGCGTCGCGTGGCAAGATCGAACCAGAGGCACTAATCCGGTATGTAATAGACGGTATTCCAGACGATACGAATAGTAAATTGATACTATACGGAGCCAGAAAATTAGAAGCTTTTAAGGAAAAATTAAAGACGTACGAAGAGATTCGCAAACAATCAAGAGAAGACGAAGAACGACCGTGAAAGGGATAGGATGCCAAAGAAGAGACACCGAAAAGACCCACGACACCCAAGAAGACAGAAGAGAAGGAATAGGATGCGGACGTACGCTGTTACAACTGTGGCGCCAAAGGACATAGGTCTAAAGACTGTAAGAAAAAAGAGTTAGGTAAAAAGTGCTTCAAATGCCAGAAATTCGGGCATACGGCTATTCAATGCGATGCAGCAGACGTGAGTAAGACGGAAGAAAAACGAGTACCCGTTAATACGATTACCACCCCACAGGTAAATAAAATGTCTAAAAAGGTAATTATAAAAGGCTTACATTTAGATGCGTTGATTGATACGGGTAGTCAAGTAACGATAATGCGTGAAGATATTTATAACAAAATCAAGTCAGGTCGGCTATTGGATACAATCATTTGTTTAACGGGATTCGGAAAAAACGAAGTACGATCTTTAGGTTGTTTTCAAACGGTTTTGGAAATAGATAGTGAGCAGTTTCCCTGTACGGTACATGTAGTTCCAAATGACGCGATGAACACAGGCATAATAATTGGCGGTGATATTCTGAATTTAGCAGAGGTCGTTATTAACGCGGACGGAATAACAATTCGTAAGACATCGCCCACTATGTTTTTAGCGCAGATTGATGTAATTGATGAACCGACCCTTAACATGGATAACACCATAGATCCGGAAATATTTAAAGAGGTCGAAACTCTAGTTAGAACTTACGAACCAGATAAGTGTAAAACCACCGATGTAAGTATGCATATTATTCCTAGGGAGCAAAAACCGGTCTTTCAAAAGCCGCGTAGACTACCTGCACCGGAAAGAGAGATCGTCGAGCGACAAATAGAGGAATGGATTGACGACGGCATAATAGAAGCATGCACATCCGAATACGCAAGCCAAATAGTAGTAGTTAAGAAAAAAGACGGCACACCACGAGTATGCATAGATTATAGAAAAGTAAATAGAGTCATCGAAAAGGACGGTCATCCGCTACCGGTAATAGAGGATCTATTAGATAAGCTGGAAAATGCTCGTGTTTTCAGCACATTAGATTTAAAAAATGGTTTTTTTCATGTGTCAGTGGAAAAGGAAAGTCGCAAATACACAGCTTTCGTGACACATTCGGGACAATATCAATTCTTAAAAGCCCCGTTTGGTCTGTGCAATTCGCCAAGAGTTTTTCAGAGGTTTATTAATGCCGCCTTTTGGGATCTAATTAAACAAAACGTGGTGTTACTCTATGTAGACGACTTGATCGTACCAGCGGTAGACGAGCGAGAGGCGTTAGAGCGACTAAAGCTAGTATTTAAGGTAGCTAGTGAGTATGGTCTGTCGATAAACTTTAGGAAGTGTCAATTTATTAAGAAAACCATTGAATTTTTGGGTCATATAGTGGAGGAAGGTAAAATTTACCCCTCATCTAATAAAATCGAAGCAGTAGTTAGTTACCCAGAACCGAAAGGATTGAAAGATATTCAGAGCTTCTTAGGACTATCGGGATATTTCCGAAAGTTTATCCCTTCTTATTCTGTTATAGCTAAACCCTTGAGTGACTTACTACAAAAGAATCGACCATACATTTTCGACGAATCCGCGAGAAATGCATTTCAACGATTAAAAACGCTGTTGACGCAAAATCCAGTATTGAAAATATATCATCCGCGACATACTACAGAACTACATACGGACGCTAGTATAGACGGATACGGCGCTGTCTTGATGCAACGATTACCCGATGACGATCTTATGCACCCAGTCTATTATATGAGCAAAAAGACAACAAAACAGGAAAGGAATTATTCGAGCTACGAATTAGAAGTGTTAGCGGTAATAGAGGCGATTAAGAAATTTCGAATATATTTGTTAGGGATAAAATTCAAGATACTTACCGATTGCGCCGCCTTTCAACGTACCATGAATAAAAGAGATCTAACCACCCGCGTAGCTAGATGGGCCTTATTGCTAGAAGATTACGATTATACTATCGAGCATAGACCTGGAGTACGAATGAAGCATGTAGATGCTCTGAGCAAGCACCCGATTATGTTAATCTCAGCATGTTCGGTTATTGCGCAAATTAAGAGAAGGGATAGCGAAACAAAAGCTATAATAGAAATCTTAAAAGACAAGACCTAGTTATGATGATTATTTCGTGCGTGGGGATTTACTGTACAAGTTTAAAGACGGCCGGGATTTGCTTGTTATACCTAAAAGCATAGAGACCGATATTATTCAGACAATTCACGAGAGAGGACATTTAGCCGCGAACCGAACCGAAGATTCGACAAGAATATTATATACACGATTTGAAAACTAAAGTCAAACAATATATATCTAGCTGCGTACCGTGTATTTTGATAAATCGTAAGGAAGGTAAACAGGAGGGCTATCTGCATCCGATTCATAAAACTGATGTGCCGTTACATACATATCATGCTGATCATTTAGGGCCCTTAGACACGACATGCAAAAACTATAATATAATCATATTTTGGTGTTGATAGATAGTTTTACGAAGTTTACATGGCTTTACCCTACTAAAAGTACAACGACGCGTGAAGTTATAAACAGGTTAGAGTTACAAAAACAGGTGTTTGGAAACCCTGTACAAATCATAACGGACAGAGGAACGGCATTTACGTCGCAAGAGTTTGGTGATCACTGTAAAACAGAAGGAATCAAGCATATAGTTGTCACGACCGGATTACCCCGAGCAAATGGTCAGGTGGAACGACTGAACCGAGTCATTATAGCAGTACTAGCTAAGCTGTCTATCGAAGATCCTGCCAAATGGTACAAGCACGTAGGTCAGTTACAGCGAATCTTAAATTCCACTTATCACCGTAGTATAGCCGCCACCCCCTTTGAGTTATTGTTCGGAGTTAAAATGCGCAACGAAACCGATCTGAAACTACGCGAGATAATAGAACAAGAATTTCAAGCCCTTTTCGAAAAGGAACGCGATCAATTCAGAATAAGAGCGAAAGAACAGATTTCAAAAGTTCAATCAGAAAATTGTAAAACTTATAACCTGCTGCGCAAGACTCCATCTAAGTATAATGTTGGTGACCTAGTAGCGATAAAACGCACTCAGTTAGGACCTGGGCGAAAGCTACGTGCTAAATATCTAGGACCGTACACGATCAACAAAGTCACATTGAATGACACATATGATGTCGTTAAGTTAGGCGAACACGAGGGACCGATGTCTACATCTACTTGTGCCGAATATATTAAACCGTGGCCTCGTAGCGGAGTCGTAGCGTAGATTTAAGTATAGATTTAAGTATAGATTTAAGTATAGATTTAAACATAGATTTAAGTATAGATTTAAGCGTGACCTATTGTAATCACACGATGTAATGTTTATTTGTTGATTCGACAACTTGAATGTACACCCGATTTAGCGATTTGATATTTCGCACATGTATCAGCATCATCCGAGGCGTATGATGATTCAGAATGGCCGAATGTGGGATGCGACTTTACCATCACTATCGGTAACCGGATGGCGCAGGCGAACGTGTGAGCGGAGGAGCGCTCGGATCGCCGGGCACAAGTTAGTCTGAAGGCAGTTGCTGTTCTGGTCGGAGGTTAATAAAGAGATCGACACATTATATATTAAGACGAGTGTGTTTGATTGAGCAGACGAGCGAAAACCCGACCAGTCCTTCCTACATTTATAAAAGTAGAAAGGATTATCCAACGACGTTAGGCTAG
>NW_011966437.1:0-7988 GCF_000949405.1 Vollenhovia emeryi | reverse complement strand
CCTCTTCTTCCGCCCTCTCCCCCCCTCCCCCTCCTTCTCCCCTCCCCCCTCTCCCTCCCTTTCCCCCCCCTCCCCTTCCCCTTCCCTCCCCCCCTCCCCCCCCCCCCTCTCCTCTCTCCTCTCTCTCCTCTCTCTCTCTCCTCTCTCTCTCTCTCTCTCTCTCTCTCTCTCTCTCTCTCTCTCTCTCTCTCTCTCTCTCTCTCTCTCTGCTACTTCCCGCTGGCGCATCCTTGGCTTCCCGCCCTCCTGCATGGAATTGGAGACGAGGACCAGAAACAAGGTGCACCACCCGGTAAGTCGATCGCCTTTATCTGTTTGCCTCTTTTGAAATTTGGCACGACCGGTTGCTCTGCACGTAGCAGCCATTTATCGCTATCCGCGGTCTTGCGGGTAGACACGGCCACCGCGAGAACCCGATTCCGTCTCCCCTCGACCCGCGGCAAATAAAATTAACATTGAAAATTATCGCAAAAGGGGACTAAGCGATACCCCCCCTTACCATTGGTCCTTCGAGCCGGATATCTGATTGAAAATTGGACAATTGCTAAAGTGAAATAGCTTCTCGTGTTTTCGCTCGCGCGCTCACGCGCTTTTTGTGGACATTCCTTCGCCCGTGTGCCCTCGCGCCTTTATGCGCACACGTTCCTTCGCTCGCGCGCGCTCTCGTGAATTCCACGCTCTCGCGTTTTCGTTTCACGCCTTCGCGATTTGCTTAAAATCTTGTAATTGCATATACCCTCTCGTTGTTCGCGTTCTCGCATGGACAGACACTCGCGATATGGTTCGCGCCGCCTCGCATCTTGCAGACGCTCTCTCGCGATATCGTTTTCGCTCTCTCGTACTTGCAGACACACTCGCGATATCGTTCGCGCTTCTCGCATGTGCAAATACACTCGCGATATCGTTTCGCGCTTCTTGTATGTGCAGACCATCGCGATATAGTTCGCACCTCTCGCATTTGCCGACCCTTTGCGTTATAGTTCGCGCCTTCGCATTTGTGGCAGACTCTCTTTATTTCGTTTGCGCGCTCGCACTTGAAGACATTCTCTCGTGCGTGTCTCGCGCTCCAAATGCTCCATAGCAGCGTATATCAAAATTTCGTGGAGCGTTACCCGTGATTCGTTGGGATCTTGCGATCCTGTTAACATTCGTCGCGTAGAATTAAGTCATTGCGTTTCACCCTATGTTTACTGGCGTTATTGCAATTGTTGCATTATCTTGTATTTCCTCGTTACGATTTCGTTCATTATCTTGTATTTCTTGTTACAATTTTGTGTTATGTTTTGGTCCTTCCTTGTATTTCCGGTCTTGTCGATACCATTTAACGCGGTCTTGTCACGGATACTCGCTGCATTTGCCAATCCTATTGCGAATTATTACTCTTGCTGGTAGCGATTGTTGCGTGATTATTGACTCGTTGATTGCTATCGCTAACGGGATTATTATCATTTGCGACGCTCTTGCATTGGCTCGTGTGATTCTTGATTGTAATTAATACTGGCTTCATTAATTGTCAAAGCGACGTCGAGTGAAATTGCTGATTCTGGCTTAATTGAATAGATCTTAGTCGCGCAATTTCAAGCCGTATATCATTCTAAACGAAGCCAAGGATTTCAAAGCCTTCCGTTGTTTGCTAACACGGTGGCAGCGAGAGCGTCGTCTTGTTTCTCCTTTTTCTTTCGCGCGTCGGGACGTCCCCGCGTATTGAGCCGCCCGGACGGAGGTTATTTCGCCTTCGTTTCAAATTGTGGAAACACGGAATCACGTACGGTGCCTCGTTTGGAACGCGGGCATACTCGGTCGCTGTTGCAAAACACAGAGACCACGGACGGGGTAACATTGAATTCCTTTCTCCTTCGTCCTCTAGTAGAGCTTGAATCTTGGAGTTTTCGCTGCGTTAGCTGCCTCTATTATTCGTCATTGTTTTGATTGGTTACTCGGAAGGGAGATTTGCTTGACTCTTCTTGGTTCTCTTTCGATCTCGTTCACCGTTCTCGTCTTTTCTCCTTTTTCTCTCATTTCTCCTTCTTCGCGCCCATTCTCATTTGTGAATTGTCGTCAAGTCACGATGACGAAGACTGCGCAGACTAGAAGGGAATTGTGTGTGAGAAGGATGACGGAAATCCATGACGCCTCATTGAAGGCGGAGTCCAGTGGACAGGAAAAATCGCTGTTCCTCGCACGTTATCTTAGCTTGGCAAACATAGTGGAGGAATTTGAAGCTGCACATTTAAAGGTACTTCAAGATGCGACTGCCGACTTTGACGCGGAGGATCAAGTCAGAGAACGTTTCGATCGAATGCATTACGCCGCAAAGGCCAAATATTACGAGCTTAAAGAAGTGTCTTCCCCATCGGCGGCATCAAGCTCTTCTTCGACCATTCGATTACCCAAGATTTCTTTGCCTCAGTTTGCGGGGGAATTATCGCTCTGGCCGTCGTTCATTTCTCTCTACAACACCTCTATCCACAACAACAAGCAGATTTCTACCATGGAAAAGTACCAATACTTGTTGTCTTCATTGAAAGGGGAAGCGCTTAACGCGGTTAAAAATTTGCCGTTGTCCGAGGATCATTATCCTATGGCATATGAATCATTAACGGGGCGATATCAGAATAAGAGGAAACTCGCTACACATTATTGGAACTCTATCATGAAAGCGAAGCCGCTGAAGCAGGATTCGGCCGACGCCTTACGCCGACTGTGGGATACGTTCCAGGAGAACGTTGGAGCGTTGAAGCTGATGAGCTTTCCGACCGCATCGTGGGACTTCATTTTGCTCAATCTTTTGCTAGATAAACTTACCCCGTCCTTACGGGAAAAATTTGAATCGGAGCATAGGAAGACCGAAATTCCTAGTTATAGTCAATTGACGAAATTCCTTCAGGAATATTGTAAGGTCTTAACCTCTATGTCTAGCACATCGGACACGGTAGGGAAGGCGGAAGCTAAGGGCGCGAAGCTCAATTGCCGTCCTCCAAGCCCGGTGCTGCGGTCTCGTCGTTTGTGACCGGCACGATGGCTTGTGCAGTCTGTAAAGAGCAACACTCGGTTGCGAAATGCCCTCAGTTTCTGAAATCAACGGCCAAGGAAAGGTACTCTATTATAAAGAATTTAAGGTTGTGCATCAACTGTCTTCGTTTGGGTCACAACGCAAAGGCTTGCCCCTCTAGTTGGACGTGTCGGTCGTGTCAATCGAGACATCACACACTCCTCCATTTCGAACAAGGCTTAGGCTTATCCCCTGCGGCCACTCCTGTGACTGCGGATTCGTCGAAGCGGGAAGCGGAATCGACCGTTACCTCGCAAACCAATCAATCGGTAGTTGCAATGACTAGCATGATGGATTCCAGTCCGGTAATATTGCTGTCTACCGTCAAGGCCGAGATACTTGACATTCACGGTAACGCGTTTCCGGTTCGGGTCTTGTTGGATAGCGCTAGTCAAGCGAATTTCATCACGGAAAGTTGCCTGCGAAGGGGCGAGTTCGATCGCACCAAGCATCGTATGCTCGTTTATGGTGTAAACGACCAGAAGGCCGCCACGACCCAGGGTAAAACCTCCTTCGTGATTCGGGTGCCAAATCGAGCGGAGGTGCGCCTGCCCGTGGAGGCTACGGTGCTTCCACGCATCTCATCTCTCTTCCCAACTCGTGGTATTGAGGGTCGATCGTGGGAGCACTTGGACGGATTGCCGCTCGCCGATCCAGACTACTCTGGGAAAAAAAGAGACAGTTATAACCCATTTTGGGACCCACCATTAGTAATCGAATTATTTGGATTGTTCGTAACTCTACTCTGGGAAAAATTTTGACCGTTTTTTGATGTAGTTAAGCAACTTAACATTTCGGTTATTGCCACTTAAGTGAAAATTATCTTTGCGTTACTGAATATCGACAGAACTAATTGAGAGAATTGATTAGTATTACTCTAATATCTTGAATATGGATAGAACGGCTAATTGTGATTTTTAGTTACGCGAGATAAAATTCGTAAAAGTTAGAGTTACGAACAATCTAAATAATTCGATTACTAATTGTGGGCCCCAAAATGGATTGTAACTGACTTTTTTTCCCCAGAGTACTATCTGCCTCGCTCGGTCGATGTTTTACTCGGAGCAGAGGTCTTTGTTTCGATTCTTCGAGATGGTTGTAGAAAAGGGGGGGCCGGAGAGCCCGACGCCTTCAATACAATTTTTGGCTGGGTGTTGATGGGTGCGGTCTCTTCGCATGCTCCGCGAAGTTTACACTCCTTCGTGACTTCGCTTGAATCGATAGACGACAAGGTGAGTAGGTTCTGGAGATTGGAGGAAGTTCCGGATTATTCTTCCAGCTCTGAGGACGATAGACGTTGCGAAGAATTCTTTAAACAGACCACTCATCGTGATCGTTCGGGTCGTTTCGTGGTATCGTATCCCTTTTCAAAGAATCCTCCGTGTTTTGTCGACTCTCGCCAAACAGCGGTTAATAGATTTCGTTCCCTCGAACGCCCTTTCAGGGCGGACGTCGCTTTCAAAACGGATTACTGCAACTTCATGCAGGAATATCTGGATAGTGGGCATATGGAGGTGATTGACCGGCCCTATCCAGTCGATGGGCCGATCTATTACTTACCCCATCACGGGGTCGTCAAGCTTGATAGTACAACCACGAAGTTGCGCGTGGTTTTCGATGCTTCATCTAAATGTACCAATGGGGTTTCATTGAATCAGACCCTGTTGAGCGGGCCTAAGCTACAGCAGGATCTGATGGCAGTCTTGCTCCGCTTTTGTGTGGGATCGGTGGCTCTGACTGCCGATGTGAGGCAGATGTTTCGCCAAGTATGGATAGAACCGAGGCAACGTGATTACCAGAGACTCGTCTGGCGCTTTTCGGAAAGCAAACCGATAACTGATTATCGTTTGAAAACGGTCACATTTGGCATCGCTCCCTCTCCTTACTTGGCGATTCGCTGTTTGCTCCGGTTGGCCGAGGAGGGTAAAGATACCCATCCGATGGCATCGAATGCTCTAACATCTTCCTTGTATGTGGATGATATCGTCACTAGCGTGCAGTCCGTCGAGGAGGCGCGCGATCTTCGGAGCCAGTTGCAGTCGTTACTACGGGGCGGCGGTTTCGAATTGAGGAAATGGGCTAGCAGCCATCCAGCTGTGTTGGCTGGCTTAGATCCTCAGGCTTGTTGCGATTCATTCTTATCGTTTGAGTTCAGGGAAGACCAATCTCTTAAAATCTTGGGACTCCATTGGTACACGGGCTCCGATAGTTTCGGGTTTCGAGTCAATCCACTGGATCGGGACTGCTCCAAGCGCACAATCCTCTCGGAGTTGGCTCGTGTCTTCGATCCCTTGGGTTTCTTGACACCTCTTACGTTCACAGCCAAGCGCTTAATCCAGCTCTTGTGGATTTCGAAAATAGATTGGGACACGAGACCTCCCCCAGAGATATGTCAACGCTGGGAGAGGTATCGGTCCGAATTGGCGGTCTTGGCTTCGCTGCGCATACCTCGTTCCTTATCGCGAAATGGGGTGGTGAGTCGTGAACTACACGGCTTTTGTGACGCTAGCGAGCAGGGCTATGGGGGGGTAGTTTATATGCGCATTGTTGCTCACGACGGAGTTACGATTCGACTGATTGCTTCGAAGGCAAAGGTAGCTCCCCTCAAGTCTATTACTTTACCGCGGCTAGAGCTTTGCGCCGCAGTGTTGCTCTCTGAATTGATAACGTACGTGCGGCGAGTTCTTGGAAACCACCTAACATTGGACGGGGTGTATGCTTGGTCGGACTCTATGGTCACTCTATCGTGGATACGCTCAGCGCCACATAAGTGGAAGACATTCGTGCGCAATCGAATTGCGCGAATTCAAGAAAACATCCACATATCGTCTTGGGGACACGTCCGCACCCATAGTAACCCAGCGGATTATTGCTCTCGGGGATTATACCCTGACGAATTGGTGAAATGCACAGCTTGGTGGCACGGTCCGGATTGGTTGGTGGAATTTGAGCCTCGCCCCGCGCCTGGATTTGAATCCGATTCCCTTGGGAAAGAGGAGATGGTTCGTACCACACTTGCTTGTTTTGAGCCTTCGAATGGCTTCGTCGATCTTCTGCCTCGATTCTCATCCTTGGACAAGATCTGCAGAATCGCTGCTTACTGTTTGCGTTTCATTGAAGGATTGAAAGCGAAACCCGTTCCAGCAGTTATCGCGGTAGATCAGCTGGAAGCGCATTCGGCGTTACTCGTGTTGGTGAAGATGTTGCAGTCTCAATGCTTTTCCGAGGATATTGATCGACTCCAAAATGGTCAGAGTGTTCCACGAGCCTTGCGTAAACTCCAACCCTTTCTGGCTCCAACGGGAGTCCTCAGGGTGGGCGGTAGGATCGTACATTCCACACTGCCTTACGAGGCTAAGCATCCCGCGTTGCTGCCAAACAAGCACAGGCTCACGGAACTTATTATTGAGCGCACGCATCGGACCCACTTACATGTCGGTCGACGCGCGACGCAATATTTGCTAGCGCAACACTTTTGGATCCTGGGGGTACATCAGGCGATCAAGCGGATTTTGTCCAAATGCTATCGATGTTTTCGTGCCAATCCTCGTTTTGTGCAACCGCCCATGTCGGCGTTACCGTCTGAACGCGTCAATCCGGTAAAACCCTTTTCGATTACGGGAATCGATTACGCGGGACCCTTTTTTGTGACTAATCGACGAGCGCGGAGAGTGACTCCCTATAAGGTTTACGTTTGTTTGTTCATTTGCTTTGCAGTCAAGGCTATTCATTTGGAGGTAGCCTTTTCGTTGTCCACGGATTCTTTTCTGTCAGCTTTGCGACGCTTCATAGCCAGGCGAGGCAGGTGCTCGTTGTTGTTCAGCGATTGTGGTACCAATTTTGTTGGTGCGCATCGAGAACTGGTCAGCCATATGCAGCTCGCCTCGGAGACGGAAGGAATCAAGTGGTCTTTCAACCCTCCCTCAGCGCCTCACTTCGGAGGGCTGTGGGAATCGGGAGTGAAGGCCATGAAGACTCATCTCAGGCGTGTCGTGGGAGCTCAAATTCTTACGGTCGAGGAGTTTAGCACGTTGCTCATGCAAATAGAAGCGGTTCTGAATTCCAGGCCGCTCTGTCCCCTGAGCTCGGATCCTAAGGATCTCACGGTTCTTTCGCCGGGTCATTTCCTCACCATGGAACCTCTGGTGTCGCTTCCTGGTCCGGAGTTGACGACGGTACCGGTGGGTCGGTTGGACAGATGGCAGTTGGTTTAGCGAATGCACCAAGAGTTCTGGAGACGCTGGCAGCAGGAGTATCTCCACACGTTGCAGCAGCGTCCGAAATGGCTGCGGCAAGTCAATCCGATTCAGGAAGGCTCGTTAGTCCTACTAAAGGACGAAAACGTCTCTCCTTTACAGTGGAAGCGGGGGCGAGTGGCCTCGTTGCATCCGGGTCGCGACGGCGTGGCGCGAGTCGCTACGGTGCAAACTGCGGGTGGATCGTTAACACGCCCTATGGTGAAATTGTGCCCACTGCCGACGGGCAATTCATCATAGAGGCTCTTAAAAATATAATAGTATATTTTGGTGGGCGGTATGTTTGGCGCTCACCATTATTTTTTTCTCTTGTAAATAATATTGTCGCGTTATTGTGGTCGTGGCGATTGCTCGTAATCGCTAACTTGTAACTAGTTGCTTGATTATTATTGTTAATTGTAACGCATCATCGATGGATAGCGACTCGGCATTTTCTTGATCTATCGATTGGCTTATTGATTGGTGCTGCCCTCACTATCCATCGACGATCACTATCGATGTGAGTGGGGACACCCTACTGGCTTGAGCTTGCGGTGTCCTAGATGGGGGTGCGAAAGAACCACTGGTACGACGACAGCCTAAGTGAAAGGACGTACCGTCCAGAGAGAGAAACAGGAAGTACGCTTATCCCGCACGTTGGCTTGGCACGCTTAGCACACTATATATCCCTCTCTCTCTCT
>NW_011966436.1:13985-16252 GCF_000949405.1 Vollenhovia emeryi | reverse complement strand
ACATATACATACATGTTATGATATCCTTGGAAAAGGATACATGTGTCGTATATCTGTATGCAAATATGTGTTATACATATTTACATTCAGATCTATACTGGATTAGATACATGAAAGATGACTGCTTTGCATGTAGTGTACACATGTATTTCCAATACATGTATGTGTTATATTTATCGGCTTACACATTGCAGTTAGATCGTACGTTCATACGGCCGAGCTGAAGACGAGATTTGAACAGAGATAATTCGTCTGTAATGTTGTCTCTCTCTTTCACGTGCAAAAAGTAGGGGAAGGAAACCATGTGTGAAGACATGAGAGCGCCTCGCCGTCCGCCTCTTCGCTGCTTTCTATTCTCCTACCAACTCACGCATTAGAGAGACGCCAATACAGTCTCTACTGCTGTCTCTGTCTAATCGTAAAACCTCTTACGGGGTGCGCGGTCTATATGTAGCTAAGTCTGTGCTTATGGCTTGCGCAGGATGGTAAAGTAGAACGGAATTAAAAATGGTAAATTACCGACATTTTTAGTTCCGTATATTAGATGGCGCATGCCCGTCAGAATTCGCCGAGCGCTGGGGGATCCTCTTAAGACCTAGCCATTTCAGTGGAATGAAAGTCTCAAATTCTACTAGTGTTATAAATTATGCCACTGCATCTGCATTAACATTTTTAGTCCAAAAAGGTGATGGACTTCCACAAATGGAAACAACAGCATGGTTTATCAGATTGATTAAAGCATGGTTTGACATAATGACCGGAAGAAATCTCTGCCGTGCTTTGAGTTTTCACAATCTTCAAGAATATGATAATGCAATAAGACTTCTAAAACTAGTTTGTCACGTTTTCAAGAATATTAAAGTTGGATGTGATTCGTGGAAACCATCCCAGACTCATGTAATACTTACCACAGAATCAATGATTCAGCTACAAGATCGTCTGTTAAATAAGGAAGAATTTGTTTTCTTTTTTCCGGGCCGAGCAAGTCAAGATAGTTTGGAAAATGGTTTTGCAAATGTACGTAGAGGATGCTCTAAGCCAACTGCTCTTCAATTCAAGTGGAGACTAAGACAGATGTGTGTAACAGGTGGGAACTATGCAATACCTACTTCTAGTTATACACATGATGAAACATCATCTCTTTTAAATATACTTCTTACAAAATTAAATGAAACTGAAAAAGAACAAACTATAGAAATGCACTGTGATTTCCCTAAGTTAAGTGATTGCGAGTCAATGTCAGAAAATGTACAACAAATATTTTATAGGTTGTGTGGATATGTTGTTTTTAAGTTAAGAACCTCAATCAAATGTGAAAACTGTTATCTAAAATTACAAGATAATTCTGATTTTACGTATACACCGTCCTCTTTATCTGCTTTCGTATCTATATCAGATTATACTCCTGGAGCTCAAATAAGAGTTAGTAAGGAAGTATTTAATATTTTTGAAGGAGCAGAAAGAATTATATGGAAGGCTAAGCCTAAATTAGTACTTTTAAGAAAGTCTCTGAATAACAACCTTATATCCTATCTCAGTACTGCTTTGGAACATCTTCCTTTAAGCACTTGCCATAATGTTAAACAAAAATTAATATCTCGATTTGTATTAATGCGTTTAAAACAACTTTCAATACCTTTAAGTATTACAAATGAATCAGAGAAAATATCGGCTTTTGCAAGTAAGACGATGGGAGCAGGAATATTAGCTGACAGATTTAAACAAAAAAAATATGTGCGACATTAAATTGAAGAGCAAGTTATTTTTATGTGATATTTAAACCAAAGTATTATATAATTATGGTTGTCTTGTAATAATATTTTTATGTATATGATGTTACCTATATAATGTTAAAATTTATTCAAAATGATAAATGATCTCATAAATATGTTTAATTGCTATTTATATCTTTTATTTGTTTCAAGTTATTATTATTAATGATTATTTTATGTGATTAAAGCCAAGATATTAATTTTCTTTTCTTATAGATATGCGTGTGTTAACTTTGCACCCCAACTTTAAAATTTTGTAGTTCTGATTGGAGTTCCCGCTTCTTTTTGAAGAGCTTAAGAGTTCCCAATACTTTATAAAAAGAGTTCTGCTGATTAACGATCAGAAATTAAAATTTAAAAATCGGGTGCCAACTTCTTATCGAAATTTGAGATCGAATAGTTCTGAATGGTCTAATAGCTTCATTTTGCGATTATCTAGAGTTCCTGATACATAAAAAATTTTTCGGTTAATTAAAAAAATTATAAAAATTTTTG
>NW_011966436.1:7952-9409 GCF_000949405.1 Vollenhovia emeryi | reverse complement strand
TCTGTAGTGTCATCAATACAGTCAAGTTCGTCAATTATCAATGTGTCATCAATACAGTCTGGTTGAGAAAGCGAATCTATTTCAACCTCTTGTTCCGTTTCTTTATTTGCTCTATAATCGAGAGATGTAACTTCTGAAATAAAATTTACTTCATTTTCTTTTATTATTTCATCTTGAGAGTCTGCTATAGAGTCTGTGAAGTTAACTGTTTGTTGTTGTTGTTCTTTATTAGTATTTTCTGACCTATTCGTACTTTGTTTCTTTCGTTTCTCCTTTGATGTTAACGTAGTGCATTTCGCCATTGCTTCCTTTATACGACCATCTAAATAATCAAGATGACGAAATATAAACTTATCTACTCTCAATGGCAGATCACCTTTAAAAACGCGATTTTTTAAGTTGGAAAATTCAGTCTCTACACTAGATAAAGTAGCAATTAGAGTACCAGTTTTGTAAAATGGTAACATCACGGAAGTTAAAATTGGCGTGTACTGTAACATTTTTCGAATTTTTTCTGCAACTTCGACGTTAAAACAGGCATTGAATGTATCTCCTTGAGTACATATCTTTGCCTTCGACACAGCTCTGTCATAAATCATCTGACTCCATTCAATCCAGCCTGTATTACATTCTGTATTGAGGTCAATTTCATCTAATGATGAGCACTGTTCACCTGATTCAGAAAAATCAGCGATACCCTTAATAACATTATTTACATAATTAAAGCTAACTTGAGACTGTAATTCTTTTTCAGACGATAACCCCAAAGTTTGGCTTAGAGCTACCGTTAAGATGCATTCTATAAAATGTTCCAATTGTTGCAAATTTTGCATTTTATAAGCGTGACAAATGGAACGAATAAAAAATTGTCGTACTTTAATTAAAGAGTGACGTTTTATGCAATCCCATCGACAAATTATGGCTACTATGTGACTAATGTCAAGTCTAATGTATGTGGATGGGAGAATGGTAGAATTACCTTTTAATACATCATAACATGTTTGCATGTACTCACGCAAATTGTGTTTGTCAGCAAATACTTTAGCTACAGATATTAAAATAGCTTGACTAAAGTCACATACCACCATTCGTGGCAACGGTATATTGTAACTTAAGATTTTTAAAAGCCAACTTGTGATCGCAACTGTATCCTGTTCTGCCGAAAGCATCTGGAATACTGGCATACTTCCATGTGATGTTACAACCATACATTGGTATAAAAAGATGTGGCTTGACTTATTATGTTCGTATTTAATTCGTTTGCATACGGAACCTGTAGCATCAATGGTCATAAAAGAACGGTCATCCTTACAATTAATTTTGTAAGCGAGTTTTTGTTCTTCTGTCCAATAGTAACAAAAAAATGGATAAAGACCAATTTTATGAATAAGGCCAACATGTGTTGTATGCATTGCATTCACTAAATTTTCAAATATTTGGGATCCAGTAAGTCCCAA
>NW_011966436.1:3157-7118 GCF_000949405.1 Vollenhovia emeryi | reverse complement strand
TTTGCATTAGTACATGATATAAGAACAGTATATATGTATGTAGTGAGCGAGGGTAGAGATTTGCGTATTTCCACACTCCCCCTCAAATCTCGATCTCCAGTAGGTTTACGAGTCCGATCTTCCTTCTGATGTTGTTGAGTGCTGTTGCTCCAAGTGCCTTCGTCAGTATGTCGGCAAGGTTGTCTTCGCTTCTGACGTATTTCAGTTGTATCTCCCCCTTTTTGACTGCTTCTCTTACCGAGTGATATCTAATATCTATTGACTTTCCTCTCCTTGACTCCGTGTTTGATGCTACAGCGATAGCGGATTGGTTATCCTCGAACATGTCGTAGCTTCCCGTGTCTATGTCGAAGAATCTGCATAAGGCTCGTATGTAGCGTCCTTCTCTTATGGCTTCACTCAGTGAAATATATTCTGCTTCGCACGATGATAGGGCGACAACGGATTGTTTGCAGCTTCTCCATTGAACAAGTTTTCCGCAGACCATAAAGCAGTAGCCTGTAGTGCTTTTTCTGTCTTCTATGTCTTCTCCCCACGATGCGTCAGCGTACCCATGTAGGTCTTCGTCCTCATCCCTGGTGAATAGTAGCCCGTAATTCAGGGTTCCGCCAAGGTACCTGATGATTCTCTTCACTCCAGCGTAGTGCTCTTCGGTAGGGTTACTTTGGAATCTGCTTAGGTAGTTCACCCCATACGTGATATCCGGTCGTGTATGTTGACTTATGTATAGTAGGTTTCCGATAAGCCTTCTGTATTTAGTCTTGAATGCTTCACTCGTCAGGGTGTCGTTGGATGGGTTAACGTACTTCGTATTGGGTTCCATCGGAGTGTTTCTTGATTTCGCGGTCTCCAGACCGCTGGATTTCAGGAGTTTCTCTATGTGACTTCTTTGAGAGATGGCAATATGGTCTTCTGTTCGGTTGATTTCCAGTCCGATAAATCGTTTGACTTCGGCTATTTCCTTTGTCTTATACCGCTGCTTAATTTTGCTCTTGAACTCTTTGATGTCCGCGTCCGAAGTGGAGGCTATCAATATGTCGTCCACGTAGTTCAGTACATAGGTAATCTCTTCATTGTCCGGCTTGGCGCTTCGATATACATGTGTCTACTTCTGAGTTTATGAAATCGTGTTTCTTCATGAACGATTCGAATTCTGCGATCCAGGCTTGCGATGCCTGTCTAAGACCATAAATCGCCTTGTTTAGCTTGCACAGCTTTCCTGCGCCCGGGAATCCTTTTGGTATCGTCATGTATATCTCTTCGTTTAGGTGACTGTTGAGGTATGCGGCTCTGATATCGAGCTGTTCCATTCTTAGCTGTCTGTTGGCGACGATCGCTAGAAAGACTTTCACTGTAGTAGATCCCGGTACGTGTGCGTAGGCGCTTTCATCTCTGTTCTGTTTGCACCCTCTCGCGACCAGTCTTGCCTTCTTGACTGTTTTTCCGTCTGGGTCCGTCTTCTTCTTGAATTTCCATACAGCGTCTATACGAGGTTGACCATCGTCTTCCGCGACTTCCCACGTTTGGTTTTCCGATATGTTGTTTATTTCGCTGCTGATTGCGTCTTGCCATCCACCTCTTATTGCATTTTCATATGTTACATCTTCGTCGTCCATCTCTTCGACCTCTGTTAGATGTACTCGATAATCTCCGTATCTCAGTGGTGGTGCTCTGCTTCGAGCAGGTAATGTCCTTTCTGGGCTCTCATTTATCTTCCTCTCGTCCGGCTGGCTCTTCTGCTTTTCTCCGTTGTTCTCATGCTTCTCCGTTCCATCCACGTTTGTTTCTCTGGGGTTGCTATCGTCTGGAGTGCCTCCGTCGTCTTCGTCCGGTACAAGATCTATCTCCACCCTACGTGTACGCTCCTCTTTATCGGATTCTATGAATTTTATGTCCGATCTCGTATACACCTTTCGGTTCGAAGAATCGTAGACTCTGTACCCTGTGTTTGTCATTCCAACGAATTTCATCTCCCTAGTCTTGCTGTCGAATCGGTTTCTAAACGGCTTCTCGATGAGGCTGTAGGCGTCACATCCAAAGATCTTTATCTTCGCGTAGTTTATTTCGATATTTGCTCTTGCTGCCGGAACTTCGTCGTTTATCGCCTTACTCGGTATGCGATTCAGGATGTATGCGGCGTACATGACCGCATAGGGCCATAGGTATTTCTCTACGTTTTTGTCGATTATCATGGCTCTCGCCATCTCGGTTACTGTTCTGTTTCCACGTTCAGCTACGCCGTTTAGTGCATGTGTGTACGGCGGTGCGATCTCAAACTCAGCGTCTTTGAATATCTTCCTTACTGTGTTGTTGACAAATTCGGTACCTGCATCGCACCGTATGATCTTAATGTGTGTTCCGAACTTGCTCTCGTACTTATGTTTGAATTCTTCTAACTTCTTGGACGTTTCGCCCTTACTTCGGATTGGATATACGGCTGTAAAATGTGAGTAGTCATCCACAATTGTTAAGAAATATTTCTCTCCATCTATACCTATCGGGCTTATAGGTCCGCACAAATCAACGTGAATTTTGTCGAGTACCTGTTTTGTCCTTGGCCTCGTTCCTGTATGAGGTTGCTTACTCATTTTTGCCTCAATGCATGTTCTGCATACCCCGTCTGGTTTTACTGCACACGAGTGTCCTAGCCGTCGGTGCCATATTGCTGGATCACCGGTCAGCGCCATGTTTGCCCGATCGCTCGTTGACTTCGACGCACCTTTAAATGTAATGTCGTACAATCGGCTCCCGGGGGTCGTTTGCGCGATGAGTTCATCTCCTCTGTATATGTGTCCGCAGCCATTTCTGAAGTCCACCTGGATCCCTTGGCTTCTAGTCGCTTGATAGACAGGAGATTACGTCCTAGTTGGGTAGCGCACAGTACATCGGTTAGTTTGATTAGTTGACCTTTGTAGTTCAGGTTTATGTCGGCTATCTCAGAGACCGTAATGGCCTCATTCACTTTAGCCACCGTGACGTCGATCGGTTTCGTTAGCTTCCTCCGATTGTACGTAAGGTCGAACAGTTCCTTATTAATCATGTGGTGACTCGCGCCCGAGTCTAATATGAAATGTATACCTTTCTCCTCTGCGTTACCGTATGCCACGTCCACCTGTGAGTAGAATGTAACGGCGCTTTCTTCGTCGCGGGTTGCGTCGGCCGTTCGCGCCTTGCCGCTCGAGTTTTCTCTGTCGTTCCGCCTCGGGTGGTTGAATCTGTCCCTCTGTCTTGGTTGCGTGTCACGCGCATTTCCCGGCTGCTGTCTCTCCGTCGTACGCCTCTCGTTGTACTCGGGATGGTCTCGATCGCCGCGTTTCCTGTTGTAGCCTGTGCCCTGTCTGCGCCGACAGTTTCTCTTGATGTGTCCTGGCTTACCGCAGTTGTAGCAGGTTAGGAAAGCCACGTCTCGTCCGTGATCTGATGTGTGCCCCTTCTTCAGTTTTATTTCCTCGTCCAGGAGGCGGTTCTTTACGAATTCAGCTGAGATGGTACTGTCTCTAGCTGCCATGGTTTCGATTGCCGTGATTACATTATTGAACTCTCCCGGCATCGACATTAGAAGCTGGGTCACTTTCTCTTCTTCGCTTATTGTAAGGCCTCCGCTCTCCATGCGCTCTATGCAGCTGTCGAATTTTATCATGAACGCTGAGAGGTTATCGCGCATCTCATGCTTCAGCGACTGGAACTCACGGCGCGCGTACAGCCTTCCTAGTGCCCCCGTTCTCTCAAGGCGTTGTTTCAGCATCTGCATTGCTTGCTTACATGTCTTACCCTTGATCAACCGCAGGTATTCGTCGCCGACTGTCTGTATAATAATTGCCATGCCCATCCTATCATTCTTCTGGAATGTGATGTATCTTTCCGCTGTTTCTTCTGGGTACTCATCCGTTAGTACATTACTCATTTGCTTTCCGGCGAATAGCGCTTCGATCCGGATGCACCAGCTCTCGAAGTTCTTCGA
>NW_011966436.1:0-2532 GCF_000949405.1 Vollenhovia emeryi | reverse complement strand
GATTTGTCCATCCTGGTTGTAATATAGGGTAAGTTCGGCCATCTTCATAAGTAGTTTTCACAAGTTTAATACATTTCCATTCATCGTACGTTAATAATAAATCAAATTTATCTTTGCATATAGTTGTCGATGCATTTGGATCAAAACTGCAGTCTGCATTTATTTCTATGGATGTGTTTTTAATATTAAACGCGTTTACTACTGCTTGGTATAAACCATTTCTATCATTCTTTACTATTGTATATACATGCTTGCTGGAAGGATTTCCACCCATGGCAATTGAAATGCGTTTATATACATCGTTAGAAGGTAAAAAACATTGACCACCTTCATTTACTGTTCTGTATACTTCATTTGTAAGTAAAGAACGCAATTTTTCTACATCGTACATGTTTCTTGTAAAGATCCTTTTCATGTGACGAATACACAAACCTGTACCGGAAGAATATACCATACTTATACATTTTCAGTAATAATGATATTAGAATAAAGATTACAAAAGAATTATATGTACTTAAATTACAAATTATTTCTGTACAGTGATATTCTTATTGTTAGTTCTGTATTTACCTGTCTCTGCTACAGCTCAACTAAACTATTTCTCTCAATATCTTTGCAGAATCTATCAAGAAAACCAACCACTTTTCACATAAAAGTATAGAAACGCAACGATTCAGCACGACCGTTCTTCACGAGATCTTCGCGAGAAGTGATGAGATAAACCTCGACGTGCAACTGTTAACTGTCTCCCACGAGCATTGATTTTCACTTGTTTTTCGCATGCGTCGATCTTTTGGGCAACGAGTTCTGACGCGTTTATACTCGACAGTTGAAGATCGGTCGGATCGGCGAAGATCGGTCGGATCAACTGTCGAGTATAAACGCGTCAGAACTCGTTGGGGTGCAAAGTTGGGGTGCAAAGTTAACACACGCTATAGATATGGCCATGTATGTTGTTACTGTGCAATGTTTATTTTTCTATAGAATTAAGTTTAAAAGAATTTTTTCAAATAAATACAGGTATTTATATATTTTATGACTAATGTATGTTCAGTTCTATGACTAACTAGGTCTTTATATTTCTTGTAATTAAAAAAATAAAACACAACTCATTTTATTGTTAACAATTATTTTATTACTTATATATTTTATACATACTAACAAACATACGCTACTCACAAATCAGTTTAAGAATATGATACACAGGTACAAGATGTTACTTCTGAAATCGTGAATAACTTGAATTAATAAAGTTCATACAAATAATTGATGTGTTTAAAAAACAAAATCCTGATGATATTAATGATATCGTCAAAGTTTCGTTGTCATTAATTTTCGGAGCCGAACTCATTAGTTGATTGATTGACTTATTATTCAATTTGATTCATTTTATAACATCAGTGATTTTTATTGACCGTATCTGGCGACTTTTAAGAATATTCTAACAGTTGATTCACTTAAGCCTAATAATTGCAATCTTAATAATCGTTAATGGATTATGATAAACTAATTAATTTTATTAGCAAATTTATCAATTGCTTGTGACATGGCAAAACCAACAAAGAATATTATAACATATATCTTTTTCTAATTATTGAAAATATACAATTCTTACATAAAATTTTATATGCATGATTTAAAGAAACCTCTTTCTCTCTCTAAGTTTGTGCAATTGAAAAATATGTACAAAATTAACCAACATTATCAAAGAATTAATGCTTTACATAAAATCCAAAGGACTTAATATGCATAAAATCATCTTGTAAACGATGAACTCTTTCCCTTAAAACTTTATTTTCCTGTATAATATTATTTAACTTCATTTGCATTCCTTTGTAGTCTTGTAAGAACTTCATGTTCAAACTATTTTCTTCTTTTACAGGTACTCCTTTAGTAACTAATTTCTTTAACATTTTTATATTCACAGATTTTTTTACTACACAACAATTTTTATCATGAATAAACTGTCTCAAACTTTTTCTTCTTCTCAATTTTATCTGATAATTCTCACAATCAGTCTGACATAATGATCGTAAAAAGTAATTATGATCACTAATTGCATTTTTCATTGTCATTGTGGAATTTTTTTTCTGTTTTATAACTCGATATTTTTTATTATGAATCATATCACACTTACAAAAGAAATTTGGTAAAACATTTTTATTTATAAGTTTTTTGTTGCCTACGCAGTATAATGCCGATTGATCAAAATGAACCTAAAATGAGGATACAAGTACATTAGGAAAAAATCTCTTATATCATATACAGCTGTATGCATTCAATACTAACCTCACACAGTACTGCTGATTTTGGAGGATTCCAATCCGGAATTCCAGCAGCATCAATCCATTTTCTTTTTAATTCATTATTTTCAGGAAATCTTACACAGCAATACCCTTCGTTGTTAGAATTTGTGCATCTTGGAGCACTGCACCTACTAGGCATTTTTCATGCACTAAAAATTGAAAATGTATTCGTAGTTTTATTTCAAGTATATAAAATCTCGAAGAGGCAAATACGTGCACGATTAAT
>NW_011966435.1:3590-16171 GCF_000949405.1 Vollenhovia emeryi | reverse complement strand
ACAGTACAGTGTAGAACGTGTGTGTCTGACTCGTATGTCACATTCACAATATTTTTGCACTGTGGACACTCAATGTCTTGGCGAATTACTTTTTCTCGCTCAAAGATTAGATTTCAATTTGTTATATCTCCTAAACCAATGCCGTCCCCCACTTGATTTTTGCGGGGAATTACTCAGAAAATTCTCCCCTACAACATATCTAAGTGCCGAGGACATCGGTGAGGTGTGACCTTTTATGCATATTTACCAATTTGATTACTCCACCACTGCACTGGATAGGTTGGAAACAGTCACCGGGGCATCGATAGATGACAACGAACAATCTTGGTTTGAACGGCTCGGCAGAATACGGCTCCTTTATTTCTTTGAGAACTTCTATATTACAATAGGCGATATCGCAGTTCCTCGCGTAACAGCTTCGGCGCGACTGATTCGTATCGGCAGCGAGCTCGTTGTCCGACGGAATTTTTACTTACTTGCTCCACATATAAGTGTGAGAACCAAAACAGAAGATCGACTTAGAAATGTCCAAATAAGGCAATGTTTTCAAGACGTCTATCTCCGTACGCGCTCACAATAACCCGACGCTACGATAAATCATCCAACTGATTTTCTCTAGGTAAAGCCGAAACCATTTGAACCGTATTTAATGCGTTAGCAACATAAAGGAGGACAAGTGAAGTACTAGTTAAACTAATATAAATGATTCGATCTATAACACGCTTAATGATTTGTTTCTTATTGGTTTCGCTCTATTTTGTCAGCACCAATAGGATTAATAACAAAGCTTGTCTAGACTACAGGAAATCTCCGGCATCAATGTATCCAAGACAAACAGCGCTCGCTGAAGTGAGATAGTAATATTTCCCGAAGAGACTTGGCGATCGATAAAGAAATGACGATCGAAATGTTACTAACTTATTTCAGCGAGCGCGCGACTCAATCCACGCAGTGGCGCTCCCGCGCGCACCGAGAAACCGTACGAACATCCGTTTCGGATCAATTAGGATGTTGAAAAAAATTTTTTTATATAAAGTTTGTTGTTGTAAACGTGTATTAATGACAGCAAAACACAAAAATAGAAAAAAATTTTTTAATGTAAACCCGTTCATAATTTTATCGTCATAAAAATTCAAATTTTGTCACGTGATTGTAAAACGTCACGCTATTGGCGTACGGGCTCATGACGTCACGATGTTATACGGCGCAAAGACTATATGCTATGTTCATAGAGTTACATTTCTCTGAAACGACTTCAAGTTATTAATAAATTCGATTAATTAGCCGAACTTCGACGCAGTGATGTGTGAAAAAGGCTTTGTGAAAGCAAATAGTGATAATTTGCCACGGATCGATATATTTATGGTGTTAGAGTTCTTCAGAAACGATGATCGTTTCAATGCTCCAGAAATACGTTGTGCCAAAGCTTCATTGTAAGTAAAATAATTATGTTTCAATGTATAACCTCTCATTAACAAATAAAATTGCTTTGAGATTAAATTGGGTATGAATTTTTATCACAAATTATATTTGAAGGAACTGTCGTGAGAGCTACGGAGATACAGTTATAGGTTATGTTCAAATCAAACGTGAAGGAGACTTATGAAATGTCGAGTATGTCCTGAACATAAGGTTCGGAGTAAAGCATATTCAACAACATTAATTATAAATGAAACAACAGAGAAAATCATAGACGCTCAGTGTCATGATTGTGCAGCGGCAACAGGTATCTATGAATATATGATGTAAAAGACGATGTGTTTTTACTTGTTCTCATTGCCATGCGTTCTTTAAAATTTGTCTTACATTACAGGTGGATGTAAACATGCTCTGGTAGTTCTCATGTGGGTACATCGAAGGAGCGAAGATCCTGCACCTACAGAAATAGCATGCTATTGGAAAAAATCTCGTTTGTCAGGTGTAGGCACGACACTCAAATATGTCGAAGTCAAGGATTTGGGCATTCAGAAAGTATCGAGATTAAAACAAACATCCATTCCCAATAATAGCACTTTTTTACACGACGTTCTGCAACTGGCAGAAAGTAAACAAATTGATTCTCAAATTTCACGACTACACATTGACTTGAAATGTCTGAAAACAAATAATTTATCGTTGCATAGACTCCTTTTAAAATTTTACTTAAATGGAGGTCTGATGTCAAGAGATTTTCTTACTTTTGCTAGTTCCGAGATGACTCAAGTCTTATGTGATGAAGCTGAACAATTGACACAAAATCAGAGTGATTGCCCACTGTGGTACGAACTCCGATATAGAAGGATTATAGCTTTTAAGCTGTATGAAGCAGCACATTGTACAACAAACAATGGATCGTTTGTTAAACAGGTAATAGGGGCGAGTAAGGTACATGAAACAACTGCAATGTTACGAGGAAAGAACTTGGAAAAAGTGCTGGTAGAAGTAGAACGCAAACTAAATATACGAATTAAGGGTGCTGGACTGTATTTATTACCAAATTATCCAGTTCTTGGTGCATCGCCTGATGGTATAACCAACGAATACATCGTGGAAATAAAATGTCCGTTGAATGAAAAAACGTTGGAAAAATTCTTGTCGAAAGATAAAATTATCAATCCTAAATATATACCACAAATGCACTTACAAATGTTAGCTACAGGAAAAGAAAAAGGATTGTTTTGTGTGGCTGATCTAGCTTTTGAAAAATCGAAAAGTGCACATGCAGTGGCTTGCATATGATTTAGAAGTAGTGCAGGATTTAATTAAAAAGGCAATGCTGTTTTGGGAAAGAAATATATTTCCATTGCTATTATCTTCTGTACAGAAATAAGATGTCGTTGTATAAAACTATGTAAAACAAAAAATATATTATATTCAGAATTATTATATTATATTATTCATTATCGCTTGTTAATTCCTATCATACTATTTTTTCATTATTGGCGAGTGCAAATTTACCAACGCCGAGGCAATCACTATAATGTCATTAGTGTAAGATATCATACTATGGTTTATAACAGCATGTGGTTTTAGAAAATGAAATTCACGCAATCTCCCAATGACACGTTCTACGTGGATCTGTAAGGCCCGGTCTACAATGAGTTGTTAGTCGTTAGTCAGAAGTCGGAACTATATGTCGGTCCTTTTTCTTCCACCCAGAAAGGAAAAGCATCAACATATAGTTGCGACTTCTGACTAACGACTAACGACTCATTGTAGACCGGGCCTAAGTGTTCGCGATCGCGCGATCGGAACGAGCCGGGGCGCGGGGACCGAGACGAGCGGGACGCGCGCCGAGCAGCTGATCAGGACGCGAATCGCGACGGCACGCGGCGCGCGCGTGATCTACAAACCGGGGATCCCCGGAGTTCGGCGAAATCGATCGAGATTTCGCCGAAAGCGTTCTCCCACTTCGGGGAAAAGGCGCGTTCGAGCCCGTCTCCGTTAGAAAGTCAGAGTCACTGTTAGAGTTATTTTGTGAGTCGAGCAATCTAGTTCAGTCGAGTAAAACCCCGCGATTTCGCTCCGTTCGTGCCGAACCACAGTTCCTCGATCAAGATCGCACGTTTCTCGGTTTTCGTGTCCGTTCGTCAGCGGTTCACCGATAGGCTCGCTTCTCTCACATCATTTCTTTCCGTACTCATCTCTGTCCGAATCTAAACCGTACTAATGTATCATCCGTTTCACTTCTATGTTCGTTCCACTAATTTGTATTGTCTAATTAATAAAAGGGAGGGTTCTCGATGATGAGAGGCGTGAGTAAGCGTTCAGTTTAAACTGGAGCGCTGTCACTAACTCTGAGTGAACTTCAAATCTTAATAAATTCCTAAAGTCCTCTGATCCGAACCTCCGTCGGATAATCGGAACAAATACGCTCTCGCATCTCTCTGCCAAACAACATCCATCCGTTATAATATCCTTCGTCGATGACCTAACGGTGCGGTGTTGTGAGCCTCTGACTGAGAACCGTCCTCGGACGATACCTTCCTTGTTACAAGGTACCGTGCGCGACGTTTTCGGTTGATTATTACCGAGTACTTGAGTGACGGACCATTTATTTCGGAGAACGGCTCTCGATGCATAAAGACAAACTCTGTGCGGTCCGCCCAAAGACAGTTATATTCTTGCTCGATTCGGAAATCGCGGAAGAACATTAATGCGGTTTCGCGTCTCTGTCGGGACGGTTCCGGTCCAGTTTTGGCCTGAGGCACATCCTCAGGTGATCCGAAACAGTAAGCTAGCACCGCGTTTGGTTTCCAAAACCTCAGTTTTCGTAGGTTTATGTGTGGACAATACGCTTGGTGGTTTTATTAATTCGCAATGTTTTTCTGCTAATAAAGATTTGATATTTTTAAAACCTCGGTCTGCCATAACAGCACATTTTTCGGGAAGCTGATCTAATATACCACACTTCTCAAACAATAATGCATCTGATATTCTGCCTCCATATCCAGTAGAAATGAAATTGATAAAACCATCCGGTCCACAAGATATCAAGTACTTGATCGTATTACACTTTTTGTATTCAGACCAAGTTAAGGCTTGATTTATGGGATCATTCGGCTTTTCAATTTGTATTTCCAGAGCATCTACTATAGACTGGACATGACTGTATGAGCTTCGAAAAGCAATAGGCAAGTTTTTTTAACTAAGTCAGGATTTGGGAAGAAAATCAAAGTTTTTAGTAAGTGACTGAGTATTGGAACTGTTTTGTTGAAAACTATACTTGCATTACTAGGACTCATACAGAATTGTTCAGCCAGTCGTTCTAACGAATCTTGCAATCTAATCTTCATTAAGCATAACTGTATATTTTGGATACTTATATTACCTTTCGTGCTCAACAGATGTAACAGTGAATTCCATTCGTTTGGAATCCCTAGGTACGCTTTCATGTTAGTACTTATGAGATAGTTTGTTACATTTAATATGTTTCGATTTTGTTTGGATTTTTCTTGACTACTAAGAGACTCGTCGAGACTCGTTTGGTCGCTAAACACATAATAATCATGAGAACTACTTCTATCTATTGTAGTTGTACTTGTACTCGTCGATATGAAATCACTTGGATAACCAGGTTTTGTCGAAGAAGTTGCAATATTCGCATAGATGGGTAATTTAATCGGTGAAGAACATTTATCGATAGTTAATACTGGAATGTTGCACGTTGTATGAATACTGCGATAATGTGGTCGGATCTTGACCTGTATGCCAACACTGCGCTGCATCATGGAAGTCTGTATTCCGACGTCCCTTCTTGTATTTTCAATCTCACACACAGTGAAAGTTTGTTCAGCTTGAGGTTTAAGAACAAGTTCATTTACAAACTTATTTAGAGCAGTTGTACTCTGTTCCGATGCATTTGCAGCATTTGTCAAAGAAGATTCGAATGCTTCTGTAAGAATCTCGCTTACTTCCGCTCTTTTTCGTCGTTTTTCTGATGTTATACGTGGAGTTGAACATGTTCTACGTTTACGGTCAGGCTGACACGCAAAATGTGGAATAACATTTTTTTTTATTTTTATTGGACCTCCCATCATTATGTAGTACTGATATTTTTCTACATCTTCTCGCAACTGTAAGTATAAAATATTCTTGATAGTTACGAAATCAGATAGATTAAGAGTTTTATTAATAGGTGAAATGCTGAATTAAAAAATAATTTTACAATTTAACATATACTTGGGCTGTAAAAACTTTTACTTACATTAAAATGGTCTTCGCAGCAAAAGAAATTTGATTTGCTGTTTGTGAGGTTATCTCTCCGAGCGGCATTAAACCATTTCAGACGAAGTTTCACGTCTTGTGGCACTGTCACGAACACTTTATTTGGTATATGTGAACATGCCTAATGCGGGTCACAAGGCAAGATGTAGGTAGCCCAACTTGTAGATCTTCAAATCTTTCTGAAAATTCGTGAATCTATATACCGTTTCTTTCCACATTAGTACTACGCGCCGAATTGTTTTTCCGATCATAACGCAGTTTGTCTTTACACGTGAAATAATTGTCGTCAGCAGATTCACGTATTCGATTTGATAATCATTATTTTTCAAATGCAATTCGCACTTTTCTGATGCTACATTAGCAATCAGTATTCCCCCCCTCCCCCCATTTTCCCCGTCCTGTAAATTAACTTTATTTGATGTACTTTTTGTTATATTACCACACAGAGGGACGAAACACGTCCTATACTCGTATGTTTTAATTGTCTTCATTTCTATTAAAACCTCGAGATGTTAATAGATTCATACACGGCATATAACATTGTGACGTCACATATCACTCGTGTAACTTCGAGCGTGATCGGCGCGTCGTCGGCTATGAGTTTAAAACAATATTTTGTAAAACCTATATCTCCGTTAATATTACAAAAAAACCAAAAAAAGGACTTTTTCTATAAATCATGCATATAAACTTTTTAAATATTTTTAAAAATATTACGTTCAAAAACCTAATTCAGCAGTGCAGAAAATAAATGGACCAAAGAGTTTAAGACCTTTATGGCTCTGGCAAACCAAAGTGATAACGCGTCGCGCGTCGCGTTGTCGGGCTGGTCTGCAAGAGCCATAAGAGTGGCCTTTGGCCATCCCCTAAATCGGCCGCCCGTGTGCGGGGCACGCGTTCGCCCTCCGCCAGGAACGGCCCTGTCCACACCTCAGACATAGTTTGGGTAAGGTTATATCTAAACGAAGTGGAGCCTCCCACATGGGCGGAATATGCTGTCTCAATGCATGTACTTTTTAAGACATATTTACCATTCTATTAAATATACTCTTTCTTAAACATACATGATTCGTAAAATTATGTTCTGTTTAAGAAACTTTTTTGCAAATAAATTTTTAACGAACTATGAGCGACGGCTAAAACCTCTTCGAAGTCACTCTGGAGGGCGACCTTGACAACATATGTCAAGGTCAAGGAAATCGGGGCGGGCTCCTCTTATCGATATATTTACCAGGATATGATATAATTACACTGCAGTAAAGTATGAATGACAGAAAATTCATAAATTAATAGAAACTTTAATTTATATGTATATAGATAAAGAATCTCTTAGAATTAATGTTCGCCGAATGGAAGATGCTAAAATCAAAAGAGGAAAGAGAAATTATGGAGGAATATGCCAAGAGGGGCAAGCAGTACACAATTTTTTATGCTGGTAAGAGATTGATTTATATATTTATTACATTTATTATTATAATAAATTAAAAATGTTTTGTACATTACTGAAGTATTAAATTTTTAGTAAAATTACTAAAGTCTTTTCTATCCTTGCTTCTCTGGTTCAGTGTCAGTATTTACCAAAAAACTTACCTTTTTAAAAAAGGTAAAAAATGCGCCAAGTATAAGCTCCAATGTTACTCTATCTCTTCTGCAAAAGTATCTTCTCTACAAAAATATTTTTCCTGCAAAAGTATCTTCTTTACAAAAATATTTTTATAAACATATATTTCCAAAAATACCTTTTCAAAAATATTGTCTCTACAAAAATCTTCTCTACAAAAGTAATGATATCATCAACAAATTATGCCAAATATAACAATGGATATTAATATATGTATAACGCGTATCTTTCTTCTACCGTAACCATTCTGTAAATACCTACATCTCATTCGGCCAATAACGTATCGACAGCACCGATGAAAACAATAGCAACTGTTTAGAAATTTAGAAACTCTGTATCTATTCAGACGAATTAAGGCCTGTGTCCATGATGCTAGTACTTGGTCCAAGTTCTAGTTTTGAGAAATGCGTAGCCAATCAACTTGCAGCTTTTGTGGAACAGCCATATTGATTGGCTACATATTTCGCGGAATTAGAACTTGGACCAAGTACTAGCATCATGGACACAGGCCTTAATTCGCCTGAATAGATACAGAATTTCTAAGGGCAACTTTCACCAAGCTCCGGTTAACCCAAACGGTTGCAATCCTGCATGTTACTAGACCGTTTGTGTAAAGCCTATCACATAATGGGAAAGCACAGGGAATAGGAATAGGGAATAACACAGTCAACGGAAATAACTAAATTCCAACTTACCAGAAACCGTGCATCGACGCACAATGGAATATGGAATAGGCAATAGGAACAGAATTTCCGACGCGTTGGATTTCTGTTCCCTATTCCCTGTGCCTGACCTACCTGACCAATCACAGTTGAGACTGGGACAGACACGTGGTTTTAAAATGCAGATGATTGGACAGCACGCCTATTGCCAACGAATCATTGTGTCTTGGCATTACATAGATTTCTATTCCCTATTCCTATTCCCTATTCCTATTGCCTGTGCTTTCCAATTGTGTGATAGGCTTTAGGGTGCAGTCCCATTGATCACGGATCGGAATGACGGAACGGATTCTGCTAGGGAATTCTTGATCCTGCTATTGCTTCCGACCGGAACGCGTATATTTCCGTATATTTTCTCAATTCCGAACGGATCCGAAGGGGTGGGGGTTCTGTCCGCGCAAGTTTTAAAACGCCGTACGCTGTAAAGGCCAATGTCCACGATGTTAGAACTTGGTCCAAATTCTAGTTTCGAGAAACGTGTAGCCAATCAACTTGCAGCTTTTATGGAATAGCTGCACGTTGATTGGCTACAGATTTCTCGAAACTAGAACTTGGATCTAGCATCGAGGACATTGGGCTTTATGACTGTATTATGTATTTGAACTACTACATTTCCATCTGCAAAGCTACAGTAAGAATCACAATTGTGATATGAATGAACTGTTAAAGTTATATTGTTAAAGTAAACTTTTTTGAATTGTTTCTTCCAATTATGAACATTTGAGTACATCAATGGACCTAATGCATGTTCATATTCCAATTTTTCTATATTATTTCTGGTTAACTTAGTAATAGAGAAATCTATTTCAGCAAGACGATTATGAATTTGTTGAAGAATTTTCTTTGGAGATTGTACAAGTTTTTTTAGATGACCTAAATATGATTCGAAAGCAAACGCTGAAAATTGATCTAATGGTCCAAACACATTGACATTGTCACATAAATGAGATATAATATGAAAATTATAAACAAGGCATTCTAAACCATATAAATTTTTACAATGTTCAATAAAAACGTAGTAGTTAAAATAACAAACTCGGGTTCAGAGAGCACGTGCGCAATTCTACGTTAAAGTTAAAACTGTTCAATATTACAAAATATCTGTAACGATACGTTTACTCGCTCAACTCTTCCCGGTTCTGGAATTCCGGACAGGACTCCGGCGGGTATTATTTATTACGCGAATAAATACGGAAATTAATCGGACGCGCGGTTCCGACTAACGGTTGGAAGAGTTGGCGTTCTATTTTCCGGTGTTGACATGCTGTGTGTCGGCTAAAAGAATCCTCCGTTCCTCCTGTTTGCCGAATACGCTCAGCTCCAGGGCCGTCGGGAGGAAGGGAGGAAAAGATCTTAATTCGCTTAGTGAGGTAATCGCTTGGAAGGATCGGAAATAAATCGGACAGGTGTTCTAAAGGTTAAAACCGATAGGAACGAGGTTTATTCATGGATAAATACAATGGAATCGAGGTAATTACACTGGGTCCGCCCTGTGATTAAATACAATGGAAAGAAAAGGATTAATGATACAATGGGTCCGCCCTGTGATCAAAATACAATTAAAAGACAGGATATGATTAGTCCGGATGTGTCGATGTACTGGAAGTACGACTGGATCGGTATACAGGAATAGAATATAAAAATATAATGATTCGGATCTATAATATTGTACGGAAAGTACGCAACCGGATTTGAATACAGAGATATAACATAGTGCAGTTAGTCGGATTATAATTGGAGTTTACAGGAGATGCCGCGGAATTGATAAGGACGGGAACGGAGAAAGATTTGATACGTTCTCAATATAATCTACTGGATAAAATAAAGAAACGCTAGTGTCGCGGTATTATATACTTAATTAAAGAACGGAAAAGGAATTAATCTTAACGGTAATGTCTGGAGACTAATAACACTCAATATAATGGAGTAATCTGGTACGCTGGAAATGATCGGAGAGGATGTTTCGTGAACAGGATCCTCTGGTCTGTAAGAAAGTAACGGGATTACTTCTACGGAGCTTAACACTAGAGCAAATGAGAAATATTTTTCCCACCCAAATATTTCCCCCCAAGCTTTACACCGGTCAGGAGTCAGGAAAAGGAATCAGGTCAGGTCAGGAACACGTCCGAGCAGCGCCTCGTTATGCGTGAATTTCAGTAGTGATTGTACACCGAGGAGCACCCCGTTAGGTGTACGCTACTGCGGAAGTACTCCGCCCCCGCGAAACACGGAGGTACCCGCTATTACGGGGGGAACGGAGTCAGGACGGATACAGGAGACCGGTACGGGAAAATTGTAGCATGTGTACGCCGAGGAGCACCCCGTTAGGCGTACGCTACTACGGGACAGGGCCCACGACGGAGTAGCGCCTCCGTTGTGTGCTCCGGTATGGTATATGGCCGAAGACAGGAACACCCATTCACTCCGGCTTATACCTGCAGTGGAGGTACCCACTGCCCGGTGTCGTCGCTCGGTGCTCCGAGGGATGACTGAGTTAAATCGCCTGCTCCGGAGGGGCTTTTATACCCCCCGGATGCAGGCGCGCGGGGAGAGGCGGCGGGGCAGGCACGGCGTTGCCGGCTACCGTTGACGCGGCAACCGCGCGCTATCGATTTTCCATGCGCAGCTGGTAGTGCGGTCTCTCTCTACCGGCCGCGCCTCCCCTGTCGCCTCCGTTACACATCGTTTACGTTTCTTTTACATTTTCTCTTTTAACTCGACCGTGCATGTCTTTTCCGTTCCGTAAAAAATTTCTCTACCAGTCCCATATAGCAAAAACGGAACGGAATCTGATTGTAAAATATGTTTCACTTTTACATTTTAGTATTTCAGAGAACTCTCAACAACGTTATCGGCAAGATAATTGCACAAATTATGTATGTCACTGCTTTAGTCGCATCAAAATAACGAAATATCGAAGAATCAAGTACATTTACCTGCGTCCGATGCGACATTCCGTTCCGTTTTTGCTACATGGGACTGGTAGAGAAAACTATTACGGAACGGAACTGGAACGGACCGCTCCATTCTAGTGAGATATCCGTTCCGTCATTCCGATCCGTGATCAATGGGACTGCACCCTTAACCGGAGCTTGGTGAAAGTTGCCCTAAATTTCTAAACAGTTGCTATACTTTTCATCGGTACTGTCGATACGTTATTGGCCGAATGAGATGTATGTATTTACAGAATGGTTACGGTAGAAGAAAGATACGCGTTATACATATATAAATATCCATTGTTATATTTGGCGTAATTTGTTGATGATATCATTACTTTTGTAGAGAAGATAGTTTTGTAGAGACAATATTTTTGAAAAGGTATTTTTGGAAAGATATTTTTATAAAAATATTTTTGTAAAGAAGATACTTTTGCAGGAAAGATATTTTTGTAGAGAAGATACTTTTGCAGAAGTAGTCGTTACGTTAATACTCTCGAGTGCACAATTAGATTACATCAAACATTTGAATATACAGGGTGGACCATTTTAACCTTTAATGGAGAATAACTCAACCGGTAAGCAAAATAATAAAAAATGTTTCAGACAAAAGTTGTTTGGTTTCGAGGAGGCCATAAGATGGAACCATTGGTTTGACCTTAAAGAATTATTTGAAGGTCACAGAAAGGTCACACCAATTTTTTTAAATCGCCTCTCCTATTTTTTATTACATATTCTTGTAGCTGACCTCGAGAGCTTTCCAAAACGCTATAATAAAGTATCTTTTTATTAAGAACTTTTGAGTTATTAAGGTTTGAAAGTTCCAATATTTTGACATAAATTACAAAATATCTTGTAAAATATTCATTTTTTTATCATCTTACCTTAATACTTTTTTGAACAGAATAATGATACAAATCAACCGGTGTGAAGAAAACACAATTTTGTAACAAGTAATAAAAAAATTTTTTTAACAATTGTGTTTTCTTTACACCGGTTGATTTGTCTCATTATTCTGTTCAAAAAAGTATTAAGGTAAGATGATAAAAAAATGAATATTTTACAAGATATTTTATAATTTATGTTAAAATATTGGAACTTCCAAACCTTAATAACTCAAAAAGTTCTTAATAAAAAAAATTTTGGTAATTATTCACTATAGGGGAGTCAGCTCCAACGACCTTGACCTTGACATATGTTGTCAAGGTTACCCTCCTGAGTAACGCTCAGAAGGTTTTAGCCGTCGCTCGTTGTTTATTAAAAATAAGTTATTAAAAAAACAATGTCGACCAATTATATGTAATTTTCAGACACAAATATTAAAAATTTTGAAAAATGTTTTAAACAAAAGTTGTAGAACTCTTTAAAATATATATTTTATGTCTTATTCATTTTTACTCTACGAGTGATAGTTTTCGAGAAAAATGATGGACTCTAAATCTTATATCTGTCCTCTCATCTAAGCATGTGCTTTGTAGTACATATACGATTCCATATGGATTTGCGACTTTTCACGTGAGGCGAGATCCACTCCACACCTCGGACGTAGTTTGGGTTAGGTTATATCTTAACAAAGTGGAGCCCCCCCGCAGGGGG
>NW_011966435.1:0-3449 GCF_000949405.1 Vollenhovia emeryi | reverse complement strand
AGCGAGATCCACTCCACACCTCTGACATAGGGTGGGTAGGGTTATTTTTAACGAGGTGAAGCCCCCCCCGAAGGGGGGGCGGAACATACTGTCCCCACGCATACATTTTTCTACCTACATATAAGTCACTCCCCTCTACCAAATGTAGATGGAAAAATGTATGCGTGAAGACAGTGTGTTCCGCCCCCCCTTCGGGGGGGCTCCACTTCGTTAAAAATAACCCTACCCACCCTATGTCAAAGGTGTGGAGTGGATCTCGCTTCACGTGGAAAGTTGCAAACCCATGTGGAACAGTACAACGGCGGAAGTACATGCGTGGAGACAGTATGTTCCGCCCCCCCTGCGGGGGGGCTCCACTTTCTTAAGATATAACCTAACCCAAACTACGTCCGAGGTGTGAAGTGGATCTCGCCTCACGTGAAAAGTCGCAAATCCATATGGAATCGTATATGTTCTACAAAGCACATGCTTAGATGAGAGGAAAGATATAAAATTTAGAGTCCATCATTTTTCTCGAAAACTATCACTCGTAGAGTAAAAATGAATAGGACATAAAATATATATTTTAAAGAGATCTACAACTTTTGTTTAAAACATTTTTCAAAATTTGTAATATTTGTGTCTGAAAATTACATATAAATGGTCGACATTGTTTTTTTAATAACTTTTTAACAAACAACGAGAGACGGCTAAAACCTTCTGAGCGTTACTCAGGAGGGTAACCTTGACAACATATGTCAAGATCATCGAGATTGGAGGGTGGTCCGTTATTCTATATAATTACCCGAAATATTATTCGAGGAGGTAGTCTGCGTATGTTCAGATGTTCCTAAAAAATTATTAAAAAAAATAATATAGTTGCACTGATTGTTTTGTACTGTACATCTATTAAGTAGTTAATATAAATTATATCATTATTATTATAAGTTATGATTGTTGAAAGATTTCTTACCAAAGCATGCATTATTTTGATCGTATGTTTGACGTGCAGCATTCAATATAAAGAAGTCGCAAAAGCCAAATCTACGTGTAACGTAATAATATAAGGTTAAAACAGAAAAACCATCTCCCTTATTCCGTAACTTATAATGGCAATTTTATTATCATTATTGCATAGCTATTTTGTTACACGCTTTGTGCAAAGCTCGGTGCAAAGATATTTGTAATACATGTATTAAAAGTTGCTAAATAGATTTACAGAAAATGAATGTAAAGAAGATCAATGGCTGGTATTCAAAATAAAATCAGCATCGTGATAAAAACCAAAACTATATTCAATTAGTTGCATTAATATTTTTAAATAAAAAAAATTGCAAGCTAGATATTTTGGGATATTGTTTAGATAATATTATATGTATATGTAACTATATAAAATCATAAAAAATATACTCAATTATACATACATATATTCAAATATACACAATCTTTGTTCAAGAAGTTCAATTATATATTCATATGTACCAAATTATATTTATATATAATTATATGTATAGTAGTAGTAGTAGTAGTTATATACAGGGTGTCTGATAAGTTTGTTCTCAACCGAAATATGTAGATAGATTAGGGCAAGCTGAAGAGAAAAATCAGATACCGTGATGCAAAATCCACAATAGTTATTGAGTTATTAATTATTACGTCTAAGCGAATGAACGCGCGAAAACAGGCTCCGACTGTAGGCCGAGCTCGGTGGGCGTAGCGGGCCGCGCGCGCTCGTCACCCGTCGCTCTCCGCTCGCCGCTCGTCTCCCACCACCCACCGCTCGCCGCTCGCGCTCGCCGTTGCCGTTGCCCCTCGCTCGTCGCCACTCGCCAGGGGCTTCTCCTATAGATCAGATGAGAACATTGTTAACCATTTTATACGCCACCATTTGACACCGCGCCGACAAATAATTGTTCCTTCTTTTCGGTGATAGGAAAATGACTCGCTATCATTTCCACACCACCTTGCGGTAGATAGCTTCGTGCGTTTTTTTTATAGTGGTTTCCCCGGTAGGCCTAATCCACTCTCATCATTTAATGCATAAATTGTTCAAAATGATGTCCTCCTTCCCGCATGCAAAGTTCAGCTCTTCGAACGATATTCCGCGTGGCACGGTGCGCCATGTCCGGCGTTATGGTATTGAAGGTCGCAACAATTGCTTCACGTACCTCGTTCTGTGTACCATTACGCCGGTTTTCGACTAGACTTTTTATGTGGGCCCCACATAAAGAAACATACCACAACTCTCTCAAGATCCGATAGCGAGAGGTGGAGTCACGCATCGATCGATGAGAGACGTTGGCTAGCGGGGAGAGGTGAGCGGGCGAACAGCGCGTAGCGAGCGAACGCGCGACATATGACATCGCGCCGAAAAAGTTTTTCTGGTGGTAGGAGAATAATACACCATTTTGCATATCTGCCGAGTCCGGCCTTCAGCTCCTCCGTGCACTTATTGGCTCAAACGTTTTTCTTAATTACGCGATAATAATTACGAATTTTGTAAAATGGTATATAACTTTTCTTCTCAGCTTGATCCAATCTACTATAATCTTTGGAGTCGTCCAAATCGAATCCGACACCCTGTATAACTTTTCTTCTCAGTTTGACCCAATCTACTATAATCTTTGGAGTGGTCCAAATCGAATCCGACACCCTGTATAAGTATACAGGGTGCTACGCAACATATTGAAGACCGGTCATGGGAAGGTAGAGGGGACTAAGCCAAACAGAAAAGTCCTGTACTATTTTGCGCTTGGACGAATAGTTATCGAGAATACTGAATTTTAAAAATCGATGTCTTAGCCCAACCTACTGGCGAATGTAAGCGCGCGGTGAGATGCGTCCGCTTAGCGGCCCCGCTCGAGGCGGTGTGTAACGAGGAGTAGGATGGCGATGCGCGGCGAGGAGTAGGGAGGCGAGGCGCGCCGCTGCCCGTCCGCCGCCATTGAACTATAACCACACTGGAAGCAGTGTTCCGATTCGGGCTAGGCTGGCATGGCAATCGCACAACTGCGCATGCGCATGGATGGGGGTTACAGTGACGTACGCATGCCACTGCGCGTGAGCCGAAATGACACCACTAGGGCACCCGTCATATGTTATAGCCGTTACGGCTGTATGGCGTTTTAACGGAAACGGCAGGCAGTTTTGACGGGATGAGCGTGCAATACTAAGATTAAGGATGAGGAGAATATGTAATAAGGTAAGTATTTTATTATATTATTATGGATTCTAGTCGAAAAAGAAAGGGAGAAGAAGTAGAAAAAGGAACTAAAGTTAGAAAATTTAATTTTTCATGGCTATGAGAAATGGCTTTCAAAAAGTTATTTTATTTTTATTTTTATTTTGAAATATTCTATATTATAATTCTTATTTTATTTTAAAATATTATATTTTTACTTTCATATTTAATGTTATTCGTATTAAATAATAACTTGTATATTTTTGTTTTGTACGAATACTGGTAAGGG
>NW_011966434.1:7897-16138 GCF_000949405.1 Vollenhovia emeryi | reverse complement strand
GAGTGAGAGTGAGAGTGAGAGTGAGAGTGAGAGTGAGAGTGAGAGTGAGAGTGAGAGTGAGAGTGAGAGTGAGAGAGAGAGAGAGAGAGAGAAACATGTTTTGTCCGCAGCTGGCTGAAGCTTTTATCGCACACGTACAATACGTCCTCTCTCTTTGTGTGGTCACACTCACTGGAATACATTTGTATATGTGTGTACGATTGCAGCGCCATCTGTTGGAAGAGCTGGCACCTAGTCACGGCCATTCCGTGACGCATCGCGAGCATAAAAATATACGTATTTGCCTAAATAAAATTGTACACCTAACTTTCTTCTGAGGCCTTCAATCTTAGTTTTTATGATTTGACACTATTCCCTTATGTTAAACGAATAGCATGGTGCTTTCGATTGGTACAAATAAGCCAACGTTCTTCGAAAACAGTCAGCTTACGTGCAACAACAAGTTATTTTTTATAATTTTATGTCGATTTTAGTCTCAAACTGACCAGCTTGCTGGCTCTTTGAGTATGTACTTTAAGCACGTTAAAGGATTTTTCATTCTGTAAAGCCAATTCGAAATGCGGTGAGCAACACTACATGTCGGTAATTCTAGTCAGTCCAGCATCCCCTTAATGGCACGAAGATGATACTTAAGAGATTATGACGGAAATTGCTATTCACATGAAAAGTTAACGGACATTATTCTTATTCCTAACGAGTGTCGAAAGAATCAAAGACAAGCGGTTACATTTTGCGCTTAAGGATTTCCTAACAGCAGACTCAGACCTGGTGATATCTAATGACGTTTATATTCTTGCGAATGGCTTATTGAACACGTGTTTATTTAAAATTTTATTTTTTGTTCTTTTGTTACAAACATACCAGACGTGGTTGTCCTCTATCAATTAGTATCGTCAGTTTCTAAATTTATGCAGGATTTCAATGATGTTGGAAACGATAGATTTTTGCAAAAATTCTATGGACTGACGAAGCAATTTTTGAAAGCAATGGATGCATAAAGAGACACAATGAACATCTTTATGCAAAGCACAATTTCACACATTAAACGAGAGAAAATTTCATGCGCAGAATTGCTGTAAGTCTCAAAGAAGATGGTCACATCTTATATTATTGTATTATAATTTTATATTATAAAGTAAAAAATATTTTTGTTCAAATTTCTTCATTAAATTTTGTATTCTATATTATTTTATCTATTAAAATACAACTGCACATACATCGTGTTCGAGATCGGACAATTGTCCTTATAATAATAAAATAATGCTCTTTATAACGATGATCCAAGGTGTACAGCATGGGCCTCGAGAAAGTTCTAGAAAGACCGTTAGTGCCGCAAATGTTATTATCTTCTTTGTCTCGAGGACGCCGAGAAAGCACATGCTGTACACCTTGCCATCGCTTTCCTAAACAAACCAGCTAACGCTCGCTTTGTCGCTACGTCGGCGAGCGCGTGCCGACGACCGACGCCCCGCGAGCTTACGAACGCGAGCGCCAATCACGCTCACCGTAGCGCGAACGCGCCTGTCAGGCGCGCGCCAACGCACGCGGATACCCTCGGATTGCCAATCAATTTTGGCAATCCGGGGTCACCGCCAAACTTAAAGATGCCGTTACGATTAACAGACAATTGACATACGGAGGGGTGGTTTGCCGCTCTTATAAAAGTAGTCGGCCGCACTCCTCCGCCTTACAGTAGCTTTTGTCGTCAGCCTCACCGCTCCGTCATAAGATTTCCTGTACCGCTCGCGCCAATCTGTAAATTACGTGATACCTGACCACTGCGTTTCATTGGACTTCGATTAACTGAATAATAATTGTTACTTGACGTGATTTTAATTGGTGTATCGTGCTTTTCTTCTTTTGTCCGTCCGGTCTCCCTCGTCCGATTCTCGCGAATCAACCGCGCTTCCGCACACACCGTATAAGAATTAGAAAACCGCTGAACTTGCATCTGATCTTATTCTGTGAGTCCGATAAAGCATGCCCCTGTCGGTAAGCAGATAGGCAACCCAACTTGCTGATGTGTATGTTGCCGAAACACCCTGTATACACCTAGAAAGGAAGGTGGGCTGGGATTAACCGAGATATACCCAATGGTGTTACTAGCAGCACTTAGAAATGCAATAAAAGCGATGGACTCAACTGACAACTTAGTTCGAGAAACAATGAGAGGCGAGAGATCCCAAAGAATGTTAAAGTCATGCGTTGCAGCACTACGTTTACCCTGGCCGGCCACGAGTGCGCAACTTAACAAGAAAAAGAGGCAAATAAAGGGGAACTATCGCAACGACTGGTCAATACAGCCACTACAAGGACAAGGCGTCAATGACTACGCCCAAGAACCGATTACAAACGCCTGGCTCACGAGACACGGCCTATTAAGCTCCTCACGCATCATTGATGCTATTAAGATGCGCACAAATACCTATCGGCCGAGGGCGGCAATGAAACGAGCACAATAAGATTTAGACGCAACGTGCCGCGCCTGTGAAGAAACAGAGGAGACATTGGAGCACATACTAGGCCAATGTATAAGCACAAAAGCCAAAAGGATCAAACGACACAATGAGATCGTAAACCTACTCAAAGAACGACTGGCTAAGAACAACCAGGTAATGGTCGAACCCACCATAAAGGTAAAAAACGAGCGATATAAACCCGACCTCATCATTTCGAATGAGGAACGGGCTCTCGTACTTGATGTAACAGTCCGGTACGAGACCAAGAACTACCTCGCTGAAGCAGCCAGAGAGAAGAGGCAAAAATATAAAGAAGTCTCTACAAAAATAGAAGAGGACTTAAAAGTCCAAAAGGCAGATGTAGTACCAAGTGTAATCGGCTCAAGAGGTGCCCTACCTGCAGAAACGATACAAGAACTAAAAACGCTTGGCATCAGAAAACGTGAATGGCTCACAATATCAATGATCGCTTTAAGGTGTTCGATAGAGATAGGAAAGAGTTTTATGGACAAACAAACCGGCACACGAGAGCCGGGTGGACTTCCCAGCCCCACACTGCTGGGGTACCGAAGTAGGCCGGCCTTGCAACGTGGGGGAAGCGGATGTGATTTCCGCCACCGCTTCGAACTGGTTCCCGGCCGTAGGGCGACAAAGCAATACGTTGCACCCTGACACGGGTAAATTTATCCTAAAAATTAAATTATTAAACCTAATACCCATACAATTCTCCACTCCCCAATCTCAACCTTATACACTATCCCATTTTACCACTGACAGCAACTGGGGGCCTTCTCCGTAAAGTCCGCCCGCTAATGCGGGCGCAGGTCTAGCCAAATGCCTCGTCATCTAATTAGTGACGTGCATGAATGGATTAACGAGATTCCCACTGTCCCTATCTACTATCTAGCGAAACCACTGCCAAGGGAACGGGTTTGGAAAAATTAGTGGGGAAAGAAGACCCTGTTGAACTTGACTCTAGTCTGGCACTATAAGGAGACATGAGAGGTGTAGCATAAGTGGGAGATAGCAACATCGCCGGTGAAATACCACTACCTTCATCGTTTCCTTACTTACTCGGTTGGGCGGAGCGCGTGCCCCGAGGGCTTCGTGCCCCGGCGGTCACGGTGTTCTAGAGCCAAGCGCGTCAGAGTGACGTGAGGCCTCTAGGTTGGGGTGAGGCCTCTAGTCGAGTGAGGACTAGAGATCCTCTCTAGTCAAAGGTGGCAATAATATATCTAGGATTCTCGTGAGTCGAAAGGCTCGAAACAATGTGACACTACTAGTCGGCCGGTTCACGAATCGGTCGTCGCACGAGCCCGGTTAGCCATACGGCGCTATCGCTCGTCGTCGGGATCTCACCGCTACGACGGCACGGCGCCTAACGATCGAACATGAGTTTCGCAAGTTCGATGTCGAGACTCGGAATCTGTGGACGACTTAGGTACCTGGCGGAGTGCTGTACTCGGTAGAGCAGTTACCACGCTGCGATCTGTTGAGACTCAGCCCTCGGTTTGGGGATTCGTCTTGTCGGTTAGACGAGGCCCCACCGGAGGAGGTACCGCGCGAAGTCGACGAAAGCAACACGCCGCGAAAGCAACACGCTGCGACGTCGGCGACGACGGCAGGAGAGAGGAGACCGCGAGCGCGCGTGGCGGGCGAGAGAGAGAGCGACACACGCCCGTCGGGCGACAGGAAATCCGGTTTTTATTCCGGAACCCGGCAGTGGAACCGCATACAATTCGGGCCCTCGTAAGTGTTCGTCGAGGTAACCCAAAATGACCTGGAGACTCCGTCGGGAGATCTGGGAAGAGTTTTCTTTTCTGTATAAGCGTTCGAGTTTCCTGGAAACCTCTAGCAGGGAGATAGGGTTTGGAACGCGAAGAACACCGCAGTTGCGGCGGTGTCTGGATATTCCCCTCGGACCTTGAAAATCTAGGAGAGGGCCACGTGGAGGTGTCGCGCCGGTTCGTACCCATATCCGCAGCAGGTCTCCAAGGTAAAGAGCCTCTAGTCGATAGACTAATGTAGGTAAGGGAAGTCGGCAAATTAGATCCGTAACTTCGGAATAAGGATTGGCTCTGAGGAGCGGGGCGTGTCGGGCTTGGTCGGGAAGCGGGTCTGGCTGACGTGCCGGGCCTGGGCGAGGTGAACGCTCGGCGTTCTCGCACCGGTACCGGGATCCGAGCTCGGTCTCGTGCCTTGGCCTCCCGCGGATCTTCCTTGCTGCGAGGCTTCAGCGGCGGCGCGAGCTGTCGCGGTCGTCCTCTTCGGGCGCCATTCAACGCTCAGCTCATAACTGGGACGGACAAGGGGAATCCGACTCTCTAATTAAAACAAAGCATTGCGATGGGCCTCGCGAGTGTTGACGCAATGTGATTTCTGCCCCGTGCTCTGAATGGCAAATGAAGAAATTCAAGCAAGCGCGGGTAAACGGTGGCCATGTGACGTTTACCCCTAAAACGGCCGTCTCACTGCCCAATCCCGGTCTCCGGGTAAAGGATATGAACGGATGTAAACATTTCGCATGGTAGCGGGCTAGCAACCTGCGACGGCGACTCGTCAAACGAGATTCAGGTGTCTGCGATTCACGGCCCGAAGCCTCTACTTCAACCCAGGTCAGCGCAGAGAGTTGTGTCTCGCTTATGATACCGAATCGGCACGAGTACTGAGGGTGACGGGGAGCCCCACCAGGAGGCTACTGGTACCCCGTCGGTTTGGTGTCGGACTCTCAGGGGCGTGGAGTCACTAGTGGACACGGTGTCTCGTTGGTACAGTCATGTGCAGCAAACATTACTTTTAAGTTGGGGGGTATTAGTCACTCCCAGCCCTCCGACCATTAGGGAGAGACATAGAATTCTAGCCCTAGGGAGGGGGGTGCCCTGCTACCTGGGACTCCAATACAGGTATAATAAAGTAGAGTCTTTTAATGTTGGCGCGGCGAGACCAGGTCCGCCATCCAGGTAGTCGCTATTCCGGAGTACGTAACACGCAGTGCATGTGCTTTGTAAAGGGGAAATCCTCGGTACGGCTGCCGCACTCATGTGGAAAGAAACCGTGTCGAGGCCGCACGACACTCCGGGGGAGTGCTACTGGGGGTTCACCGCCCCCCAGACCCCCGGTGCGGTCGCAACTATGACTCTCTGAAGATAGGAGGAAGGAAGAGGGATGATTACAAATCCTTAGTGGCTGATTTCAGAGAACGGATGACCACGAACAACCCGGACGGCACTCAACCCGGAGATGAGAAGCCAGGGAACCAACCTATGCAGCATTTCTGGAGCTTTTGGAATCTCTTTTTTTTTGTTCACCCGGTGGAAACCCTCATAGGCCGTCATCCCGCGACCTGCTGGGACAGGGAGGGGTGGTGTGTGGGACTCGCCCCCTGGCACTCGAGTATGTGTTATCTCGAGGCCAGTGTGCAATGGGCGCACCTACCTCACTAAAACCACCGGGGGTGGACTTCTTGGCGCTAACTGGGGTCGCCTGGGAATCGCTGTAGCATTCTGCCAGACGACCCCGCGCCGCGCGCATTGGCTCGCGCACACCTCTGAGCTCCTGGTTGTCGAGCCTAGCCCTAACAAGGGCTGTTCTACCTCAGTCCTCAACGGACTCAACTCCCCTTCGCAGCAGGGGTGCCACCCGGTCCCTGCTGCGCCCCCTCGTTGTTATGGGGGCGGGTGGGTCGCGGAACTCCCAGTCCGCGCCCACCCCCTGGGGTCCCAGACCACTCCTCCTCCCCTTTTAGTCGCCTTTGCGACAGGCAAGGGCTACCCCGGGGCTATTCTTAAAGCGGCACCCGTGCGCCTTATTGAGACCCTACCTTTTCGCGACACCCTGATAAGGGCATCGTTCGGGTCCTGTGACACTAGTCCTGTCTGGTCCCGTCTCCTACCAGGCCCTTAGGTGGGCCGGTTGATGGCGCGTCCTCCTACTGCCACGCCTTGGCGGAACGCCTCCTCCTCCGTCCACGCCTTGATCGTTCCGAGGAGGATTTGTCTCCCCCCTCCTCACACTTTCGGCGTCTTCCTTACAGCGCATAACTGCTTCGCAGAGTGTGAAGAAGGCTGTCCAACCTTCCTCACTTTCCACCACCGCCTCTATCACCTTTTCCAGTGATAAATCATCTCCTATGACGTCGGACAGGGCCCGGCGCTCCACTGCCCATGCTGGGCACTCTTCAAGAGTGTGTTGCGCCGAGTCCCTGTCCCCTCTACAATGATTACACCTTGCGGTGTCATTTCGTCCTATTCGACACAGGTACTCCCCGAAACACCCGTGTCCGGAGAGCACCTGTGTCGTACAGTAACTTGCCCGAGCCCACGGTCTCTCGATCCAATCATCCAGCCGCGGGAGTATGGCGTCGACGGTCCTTCGGCCTGAATCCCCGGGTTCGCCGAGCCTGTCTCGCCACTCTTCCCTGAGTCCTTCCTTTAGCTGGAGTCTTAAAGCTCTCCTTATTCTTGGGGTAATGGATACCCCGCCCTCTTTTATTTCTCGCACGTGGTCGTACATCGCCGCGTGCATACCGGCCGCCAAGTCAATCGGGGGGATCCCCGCTAGTAGTGTCGCGGCTGAGTGGGAGACCGTTCTATACACTCTCACCACCCTCATCGCCGCTCTTCTCTGCGCCTTTCTCAGTACAGCCAAGGCCCTGGAGTTAGTTTCCAGCGCCTTTGACTATACTGGTGCACCGTACAGTGCCATCGAGCTCAGTACGTTGGCGAACAGTTTTCGGACCCTCCCACTCGGCGCTTCTGGAATCTCTGCCCCAACCTCGAACCGCGGACTTCGGAGCCAAGCAGTTACACCAAATAGCGCGAGATGCCAGACGAGCGGGCAAAGAGGAATCCTTACAAAGGCTCACGTTGTACCTGCGGGAAGTCTTCCCCATCTCTACTCCAGGGAAGAAACCAAGAGGGGGGCAAGGGGTACCACTGGGGCAAGTGAAGAAGAAGGAGGCAAGACGACAAGCCTACGCGATCACCCAAAAATTGTGGAATAAAGACAGAAACAGATGCATAACATCAATCTTAGATAACCTTTTTTTTTGTTGACCCGGTGGAAATCCTCATGGACCGTCACCCCGCCTCTCTGGGAAAGAGACGGGGTGGTGTGTGGGACTCACCCCCCTGTACACCAGGACAGTTGTTTACCTGGGGCCAGCGTGCAATGGGGGTGCCTACCTCACTAAAACCACCGGGGGTGGACTTCTCTGCGCCTTATGTTGAGTCGGACGGGGACTGCTACGCATTTTCTTCCTGTCCAACTCGGCGCCGCGCGTAGCCTTTCGCGCACCTCTAGGCCCTGGTGTACGGGCTTGGCCCTGATAAGGGCCTTCTTCGCGATGGTCCTTATTCGCGTCCATCTTGCGGCGGGGGTGCACCAGGCCTCCCGCCGCGCCCCCAAAGGTATTGGGGGCGGGGTGAGTCGCACTTCCCCAGTGAACTCTATACATACTGGAATGAGTGATCTATTGTTCTGGCTGTTGCCGAGAGAGAGGTGCGTTTGGGTGAATCCTTGTCTCCTTCTAGTACTACCTGATTGGATAGTTGCATATAAATGACGAGAAGAAGGGCGTCACTTATATGCGATTATCCAATCAGGTAGTACTAGAAGGAGACAAGGATTCACCCAACGCACCTCTCTCTCGGCAACAGCCAAAACTATAGATCACTCATTCCAGTATGTATAGAGTTCACTGCACTTCCCAGATGCGCCCACCCCCAGGGTCTGCCAGACCCTCCTCTCTCCCCTTCTAGTCGCCTCTTACGACAGGCAGGGG
>NW_011966434.1:5095-7534 GCF_000949405.1 Vollenhovia emeryi | reverse complement strand
TAGAGTTCACTGCACTTCCCAGATGCGCCCACCCCCAGGGTCTGCCAGACCCTCCTCTCTCCCCTTCTAGTCGCCTCTTACGACAGGCAGGGGCTACCCCGGGCCTATTCGTCGGCGGGACCCGGACGCCAAACACCCCGCCCCATACGGGCAGGGTAATCAGGGAGTGAGGCCTCAGGACTCAGACCTAGGTCCTCCTATCGCGAGACCCCCTCCCCCCCTCTCTTGGTGAGACGGACACGATGACCGTATCCGTCTCTGAAGAAGAGTCCCCACTGGGACCCCCCTCCGGGGAGCACTCCATAGAGTACTCCCCCCTCCCTCCATCGCCTCCCCTTCTCGCGAAGGAGGGCGTCCTGGCGGAAGGGTAGGGTCGCCTCTTGCCCGCGCCGGTTTATTACCAGGGGCTTGGCCGCACGCCGCTACCCCTCCCAACTTGTGGGCGGACGGGAGCCCGAGGTCCGCGCATAACGGGCACCTCTGGACCCCAGTGCATCCTCTCGCCAGGTGCCCCGCAATGCCGCAACGAAAGCAGCGGTCACCACGGTCCACCTTCTCGGTGCATCGCTGCCTGAGGTGTCCCACCCTAAGGCACCGAAAGCACCGTATCGGGCGGGACTGCACGAGCGATACCTTCGCCCAGCAGAACCCCGCCCGGATCCTCTTCTTGGGTATCAGCACCCGCGCAGCCCGGACTGGGCACTTCGCGAATGCTGCACCCGGAACGAGGCAACATTGAGACAGTCACCTCCTCCGCCCTGCATTCTCCATCTAAGGCGATACTGTTCGCCAGCTCGTCCGCCGTCACCAGGTCGTCCAGCCCAGTGATCCGCACCTCAGCGGTCCTCACCGGCCTGGCGACCTTCGCCCCAGTGCCCTCCAGGGCGCCCTTTAGCTTGGCGGCCAACGCAACAGCGCCAGCCTCCCTGCGCTCTCCAGGGATCTCGAAAACGATACCCCCGTTCGCGCTCCTTCTCGACGTCATTCCGTCGACCCCCAGACCGCTGAGAGAGAACTTCTCCTTCGCGGTCCGGAGGACGGCGGCGTACGTCCCCTGAGTCCCGTTAGGGACTGTGACCATGACCGCGGCAGTCACCGGTTCCCGCGGGAGGCGGACCGCCCTGTCCCCGCTCCCTGGTTCCCCAGCCAACCGCCCAGCACGATATCTTCTCTGGGACCTCGCACCCCGCTTGGGTGCGGTCCCTGGACCATCACCTTCGGCCCTATCCTCTTTCCCGCGTTGGGCCACCGCGGCTACCCCCAGCGGCCTTTCCTCCCGCGTTGGCCCCCTAGAGGGCTTGAGTGCCTCCAAACTGGCCTCTACGGCCCTCCACTTCACCTCGAATGCCGCCTCGATGTCCCGGGTGATTTCCCGGCGGAGATCACCCAGCCACGCCGGCACTGCCTCCGAGTCCACTCTTCCATCCAACGAAGGACCTTTATCCCTGGCCGGAGCTTCCTCCCCAAGCACGCAATTTTGGCACGCAACCTCCCTCACAGCGGGCTTCCTAAATTTTTCCGCCTCAGCCATCATCCACTTGGTCTGGAGCGCATCGCGCTCAGCGCGGTAAGTCGCGGCTCTCTTCTCGATGTCGAGTATCACCTTCCAGAGACAGTACGTCCCGTCATCGCGTAGGCGATGCCCACCTCGAGCTGGCTCCTTGTGGCCGTCTCTATGTGGTCCAGGCCTTCCCTCCCCTGGGAGAGCTGAGAGTTCCAGCCCCCCAGTTCCCCAAGCACCCTCTCCACGAGCGTCTCCGCTGGAAGAGAGGCCATCTCCTCGTATCCCACCTTGAAGGGATTCCGCTCGTGGATTCCTCGAAGATTGCCCTGTGGACAACCTCCCACCACGCTGTGGTGTCCTGACCATCGTCGGAGGACCCGCCCGTCTCCATCCTTCCTGCCTTGACGGCGGCTCCCCCAGCGCTTTCCCTTCATCGAGAAGAGGAGTCTTCTTCTTCCTCCTTTGGGTCTTGAATTGGTGTTTCTTGCCTGCCATTTCAAAAAATCCCACTTACTTCTGCGGCTGCCCCAGCCAGGGCATGCCCCCCTCCCAAACTTGGGAGGCCCCGAGTCCTCCCGGGGAGCTGGGATATGGTACGGGCCGGGGGGAAATCCACACCCCGGCACTGGCCTCCGGCCCCTTACTCCCCACTCCGAAGAGTGGCTTTCGGGGGTCCCAGGGCTCCGACACCCTCCGGCACCGCAGAAGTGCCGCCACGCGGGGGGCCCCGCGGACGGATGGGGTGTCGGGGGAGGCCCGTCCCCCCTTCACCTTGCCCGCCGCGGCAGCCAGCCTGAGCACTTCCTCCGCCAGGGCAGACCCCCGCTAGAACGCAAGGGGCCTTGCGGAAGTCTCCCCGGCTGGGGACAACGAGGGTCGTGACTCCCTCGAAGGCCCCTTCGTCCGAGAGACTGCCGCCGCAAGCCATCCCCGGC
>NW_011966434.1:0-3188 GCF_000949405.1 Vollenhovia emeryi | reverse complement strand
GGGCGGCCGGCAATTGACGGAGTCATTACATCCGCACCGCCCCCCGCACCCGGCCCGCCGTTGGTTTGGCGGGCCTTCGCGCTCGTCCTCCCCCGCTCTTTCCTCTTCTTCTCCTCCCCTTTGAGTCGCCTTTTACGACAGGCAGGGGCTACCCCGGGCCTATTCGTTAGCGGGACCCGGACGCGATGACCATCAGCATCGTGGCAAATAAACACACGAAGAAGACGATGGTGGACACGAATACTATCTTCCGGGTATCGGGAGAGCGTCTTCCAGCCATTGGTCGCGAGGCGCGATGGAAATACCTGGGGATTTATTTCACCCCGGAAGGTCGCACGAAGTGCCGTCCCGGGGAAAAGCTAACACCATTACTCGTAAGCCTGGGAAAGGCACCACTGAAACCGCAGCAGCGTTTGTTCGCTCTCCGAACAGTCGCACTACCAAGGCTGTACTACCAACTGGCACTGGGGGCCGTCACAATAGGAACTAAACAAGGTGGATAAACTGGTCCGCTCGGCGGTGAGGAAATGGCTAGCACTCCCACACGATGTACCGACCTCCTACTTCCATGCGTCGATCAAGGACGGCGGACTGGGGATCCCGGCCATGAGATGGTGTGCTCCACTCCAAAGGCGAGGCAGAATCATTGAAAAAAACCCATCACCAACAAGGATTCAGCGAATACGCTAGCAATGAAATAGCCCAATGCAACAGGAGGCTTACGGACCATGGCATGATTCATACCCCCCAACAAATGGTCAACGACAGGTGAAAGAGGAAGCTCTACGACTCGATGGACGGGAATGGACTCAGAGATTCGTCGAAAACCCCCCACCAACACCAGTGGGTAGCGGATGGCACTAGGTTGCTCTCGGACAAAGACTACATCAATTGTGTCAAATTGAGAATCAGCGCCATGCCAACCAAATTACGCACGACCAGAGGCAGAACGGGGAATAGGAGATGTAGGGGTGGATGCCTGGCACAGGAAACTCTCAACCATGTGCTACAGCAATGCCACCGAACTCACGCTCATCGTATCAAGAGACATGACGCTGTGCCGGCTTATATCACGCGTAGGATCAACAGCGGGGGATACGCCGTGCACAAGGAGCCTCACCTCCAGACGACGGAGGGCCTGAGAAAACCAGACCTGGTGGCGGTGCTAGGGGAAACCGCGGTCGTGATTGACGCCCAAATTGTGAGCAAGCAGACGGACCTAGACAGGGCGCATAGAAAGAAGATTGAATACTACAGCCACCCCGCAACCACGGATGCCATCAAGAGGAAGTACGGGGTACAATCCGTCATCGTTGGTTCGGCCGCGCTATCGTGGAAGGGCATATGGAGCTCTAAATCAGCAGAATAACTCAGAACGCTGGGTTTCGTAACTACGAGAGATCTAAAAATCTTGACAACGAGGACTCTGATCGGAGGACTAGCAGAGTACCGGGCCTTCAATGCCTCAACGACGTTACTGGGAAGGAGAATAGGAATAGGCTAGGTTCCCTTGTACATAACCCCTAAGGTGCTGCCTGCCTCACAGACATAATAGGCCCTCCCTTATATTAGATAGAGTACTATGTAAGGTATAGATAATATATCCATAAGTTGTACATATATAGAATACTAATAAAGGTCGAAGGCCAATTTTTAACTTCTCCCTTGCCGTACGCCGCCGATTTGACGAACCGAGCACTGTGCTTGGGATTGTCCCGGGCAGCGTACAATAGACTAACGGCCCAGTCGGGGCAGGGGTGGACTTGGGACCACGGTTTCCCAGACTCACTCTGAGCTCACACTCTAGGCGCTTGCGTCTATACTGCAAGCTGACCCGAAGGAGGCTGAAAGTTTAGACATATGCCATCCTGAGGAGGTACCCTTGCAGCGAAGGTATGTCAGGTGTCCTGGCTTTACGAAGTCGAGTGCGCCGGGCTGGGTACCGTTGTGTGGATCCGTGAATCCATGCGGCCTGAAAACCGCGTCGTACAAGTGCTTGGGGAGTTGGGTCGGGGATGGCTGGCTTCCCGAAAACCCGGAAAGCAATCGAGAGTCTAGTTACCGGGCATTGAAGCGCGATAGCCTCTCAATGGCCAAGTCGACTCCACCTCGTAGGTCCCGTTGGAAACCTCTCCCGGTGATAGAGCCACACCGGGGAGGGCTAACGGAGTATCGGCGCCCGCAACCGAAGATCGATGCGGGTTCAAAAGGCCAAGGCCTGGGAAACTGAAGGCCGCAAGTAGCCAAAGAGATAGGCGAAAAAGGGAACCTCGAGGCAACGCCTCTAAAGTAACAGAAACGCCAATTACTCAAACATCAGGTGTTCGCTGTGAATAAATGGAAACCAGTCATTGCAAACTATTACATAGCCTCTCAAAACAGTGCCCAGCACCATGGTCAACATGACACACGGAGGGTATCAGCAGCCCTAAATGCTGAAAAACAAAAAAGCAAATATGATGGATACAAATAATGATAAAGCCTCGGAGGCGGATGGCCCCGTTCCCGCTTCTAGCGGGGTTAAGCCCGCTACCTATGTGATTAAAGCGCCAAGAGGCGCGGACGGCGCCCGCGCAAAGCGGATCCCCGTCGGATGTAGAGCGATGGGACCCGCCCAACCAGGGCCCTGCCTTCACTTCGGGCGAGACCCGCGCTGCCGTTAGGGAGCACCAAGCGAGAAGTGCTGGCGACCCTCACACCCTAGGAGGGCCGCCTGAGCACAAGTGGGAGCCGGTAACCATCAGGGATACCAAATCCTTAATCATCCAAGGAAGTATCGACGCGGCCATAGGCTGCCCAGAATGCTCTGAAAAGGGACAGAACATCAGCTGTTTCGGAGTGAAACAGCAAAACGAACATATACTCAAAGAACATCCGAATATACTGGTAAAATGGATGTGCAACGGCTGTCATAAAATCTTTCGAAAGATACACTCATGGCGTTGTCATCTCCCCAAATGCAGAGGGGAGATAGACGAAACACAAGCAGCACATAAATGTCTGGAGTGCTTAAGGGCATTCGAAACTGTGGTTGGCCTGTCTCAGCACGAACGGCACATCCATCCTTTTTTTTTTACGTGTGGAAATCCTTTATGGATACCCGGGCCCCCCTCTGGGAAGGGAGTTTGCAAATGGCCCGGGTTATGTGGGACTGCCCGCCTAATGACGATCGGCTGCGACCGCTTAGC
>NW_011966433.1:25173-29567 GCF_000949405.1 Vollenhovia emeryi | reverse complement strand
TATAAGTAAATGGTATCAAACTTTCAAGTAATACAAACAATTGGTATTAAAATTGGAAATGAAATAAACACATGTCCGAAATCAGTGAATTTTGGATTAAATCGGATTACAATCAATTCAATTACTAAAAATTGGATATTTATTATAATGAATTAAAATTGCATATTAGATTGATTATTTTGGATTATATATCCATCCGATTATTTGTGTTTATTTGGACTGACAATAGGTTTTAGAATGTAATGATTTCGGATTAGAAATAATCCGCGAAAGCGATATTAAAACTGATTGTAATTTGTTCCGAATTAAAATCGATTACTTTTTAATCTGGGCGCGGATTGAACCGATTAATAGCGATTAAAATGGATTAAAACGGATGAAAAAGTAATCCGTTTTAATCGACCATTTTCGGCAGGGGATTCACTCGATAAATTGGCAACCATGGCAGATCGCATACACGACATCACATCCACCAGCGTTTCCAGCTTGGAAGTCGTACCTGCGACCCCCAGCACTTCCACCATTCCGTGAGAGAATCAACTATGTGAAATCATCAAAAGACTGGACCGGATCGAATCAAAAGGACGCGGTTCATCCTCACGCCGCCCACGTAGCAGATCTAATAGTAAATCACGCACAAGGTCAAGTTCGGCAGACGTTAAATACTGCAGGTATCACAAGCGTTTCGGCGCAAACGCCAAAAAGTGCACGTCACCTTGTGGCTGAAGGAACAAAGCCGAAAACAAAGAGGAAAACTAAAACCCGGGGTGTCGTCTGCGGCAGGCCCCCCGGTCGCAATCTTACGCCGCCTCTTCATTACCGATCGTCTCTCCGGGAAGAAGTTTCTTGTGGATACAGGGGCCGATGTTTCAGTCATTTCAGCGCTATACCAGACCAAAAGCACGAAATCCGACCTTATATTGCAGGCTGCAAACGGCACACCTATTCCGACGTACGGACAGAAGCTCATACAACTAGATTTTGGGTTGCGTCGAGCCTTTCAATGGCCTTTCCTCGTGACGGAAGTGAGTAAACCTATTTTAGGCACAGATTTTTTATCTCATTTTAACCTCTTAGTCGATATAAAGAGAAAAAGACTGATAGACGGTAATACTAGTCTTAACGCTGGTCTTATGGCTGTGTCGGTAACGTTTCGTCACTACAAGTTCCTCAGCTCAAGATGGTTACAGCATTCAGCGATCTACTCAAGGAATTTCCAGAAATAACACGAAGCTCAATGATTTCGAAGGGACCGCAGAAGCATGGTGTCGCACATGCCATTACCACGAGAGGACAGCCAGTAGTAGCTCGAGCTCGCCGTCTCGCACCGGACAAGCTTAAAGCAACCAAGTTCGAATTCCAGTACATGCTGCAACAAGGACTATGCCGTCCATCGAAAAGCGACTGGGCAAGCCCGCTGCATTTGGTCGCAAAGAAATCTGGGGATTGGAGGCCCTGCGGCGATTACCGTAAGCTCAACGCGAACACCGAACCCGATCGATATCCGATTCCATTTTTGCAGGACTGTGCACAGTTTCTACATGGTGCAACCATCTTTTCTACAATCGATTTAGTCCGCGCTTACCAACAAATTCCTGTCAGAGAAGAAGACATTCCGAAAACAGCGATAATAACAACTTTCGGACTCTTTGAATTTCCATTTATGATATTTGGATTGCGTAACACCGCACAGACGTTCCAGAGATTTATAGACGAGGTAACAAGAGGACTTGATTTTTGCTACACGTATCTAGACGACATCATAGTGGCATCCAGGGACGCGGAAGAACACAGTACCCATCTCAGAAGATTATTTCAACGCCTCAAGCAATTCGGAATCATCATTAATGTAACCAAATGTGTTTTCGGCGCATCGGGGGTCTCGTTCCTTGGACATCGAATTTCAGCGGAAGGATTAGCACCAACTGAGCAAAAAGTTCAGGCAATTAAAGACTTCCCCATGCCTGCCAACGTCAAAGGTTTACGTCGATTTTTGGGCATGATCAACTTTTACAACAGATTTTTGCCTAAAGCCGCACAAACACAATCTGTTTTACAGGAAGCAATCGTGGGACATAAAAAGGGCAGCCTAATGCCAATTGACTGGACGGAAGATAGGAAAACTGCTTTTAACCAACTTAAAGAGAACTTAGCCAGCGCCACACTTCTTTCATTTCCAGACCCCAAAGCACAGTTCTCGCTACAGACAGATGCTTCAGGGACAGCAATAGGGGCAGTGCTACAACAGTTCGTAAACCGTTCCTGGCAACCACTCTGTTTCTTTTCAAGAAAACTCACCCCCGCACAAACCAAATACTCCGCTTACGACAGGGAATTACTTGCAGTCTACGCTGCCATTAAGCATTTTCGTTTTATGCTAGAGGGCCGAAACTTCTTTGTTTTGACGGATCACAAACCGCTTACATTTGCTTTTGCACAAAAACTGGAACGGGCTTCACCAAGACAGTGCCGACAGCTAACTTACATCTCAGAATTCTCGACCGATATACGCCACGTCGCTGGAGAGGACAACATTGTTGCCGATACACTGTCTCGAATTGATGTAGTAGCAGTACCAACTGTTGTGCCCCGATTGCCGAAAGAGGTAAGGAGGGCACTCAAGCAATGTAATCGCATGTAAAATAACACTAGCGTAAGCATATTGCGCGATCGAGCCACAAAAGCCCGACCGCGCAACCTAATTAAATTCGGAGAAGAAGTCAGCAAGTTCTCGACCCGATTACGCATAACCTCGATCGAGTACCGAGAAACCTCGATCGAGTACCGAGAACGCTGACGCCTCGATCATCGGGCTTAAAACCAGAGGAAAGCCCGAGATCGGGGCACTTGTCACTATCGCGTATCCGCTAACATACTGTACGCGTTAAACACTTGTCCGTCAGGCCGTCGGTCTGCCGTCAACCTATCTTGTGAAACTCAGTTAAATAAAGTTAATCTGTGAGATCCAACGGTGCCTCTTCGAAATGACCTCCGACCAGCCACATCCCATCAAAGAATCCTTTCGGTTCTCGTCAGAGAACACCTCCGGAGCGAGTAACAAGGAAAATACACCGCGCACGGAGCGGCGCGGCAACAAAAGTGGTGGCAGCGGTACTGGGATTGTGAACAACTGAGTCGAGAACACTGCCTCAGAGGACCAAGGAACAGCTGAGTAAAGACAACGAGGACTAGCAGAGGACTGCGAACGACACGGACACCCGGTAGCAGCCGACGGTAGCAGCCGACGAGCGATAACGCCGAGGGAAACCGGAGAAGCAGCCCTGACCAGCCTCAACCAGCCGACACCCGAGCGGCACTGAACTACGACAGCAGGATTGATCGAGAAATCAACATGCGTCTAATGTAAGTCGTATTAAGACTTTTGTAACAGCGAGCGAAATTGACGAAACAAATAAAAGTAGATGTCAGGGAGTGGCCCTGCGACACCGCGCGAAATTGATTCGTGGAGGCTTACGAGCGTTAAGCGAAGCAGCCCGAAAAGCGAACGAAAATCCGCGAAGTTCACACACGGTCAAACGCATACCGCGAAATAGACGAAACCGTGTCCGCCGAAATTTAGAGGAGTACTACACAAGCGAGGAGTCCGACTCCGACGCCACAGAAGTACCCAATCAGGAAATCGCGACTTCGCCTAAAGTGATTTTGATTTCCGATACGGAACCGGAAAGCAGTCCGGTATATAGCCTAGTAAATAGGCACGAGTCCGTAATAAAGTCAATCGCGACAGGTAAACCCGATTCGAAAGAACAACGGGACATGGCGCACGCGATAGGAACGGATCCGAACGCAGTCGGTCAAACAATAGAAGCGTTAGGGTTAGTAGCCGGGATTAACAGAGACAGTACACCGTTTAAAAGCGGGGTAGTATTGCCCACCGCGCAAAACGACGATATACGAGCTACAGTGTCCGAATTAGTAAGCGTAATACGCGACATGCGGATAGAGATAAGTAAAATCCAAGGTCGCGAACAAATACGCAACCCGGGACGGACAGTGGTAAAAAACACCAGCAGACGTGACGATGACATACGATCACCGAACCAATTGACACCGCTTGCACAATATTCCGGTCAGCCGGGAGAACGCAGCTCGAACGGAAGATACATGTCCTTAAAGGAAGCACGAAACTCGATTCCCCCGTTCGATGGAACCTCAAGCAAACTTCAAGAATTTTTACGTGTCATAACTTACGCAGTGAAAAGTATCGATCCACTCGACGAAGGAGCACTATTAGAAGGCGTATTGTACACTAAATTGAAAGGTAGAGCCTTGACAGACTTTCGCACTAGAGAGATTAGAGATTTTGAACAATTAAAAGAAGAATTAGTCGTGTGCTATCAAAGTAAGAAGAGCACTACGCACTTGCAGCTTGA
>NW_011966433.1:13444-24143 GCF_000949405.1 Vollenhovia emeryi | reverse complement strand
GTCGTGAAGGATGACTTCCCAATGGAATATGATGGAATCATTGGAGTCGATTTTGTAAAGAAGCAAAAGGCTAAGTGCGACTTTGGAAGAAAACAGGTAACAATAGGACAGCAAGTCTTCAAACTGTACCCATACTGTAAAATAGCACTAAACCCACGAAGTGAAACGATCATACAAGTGGCTATTGATAAGAATATGATCGGCATAATACAAGCCGAGGAAGCACGACCAGGAGTATTCATAGGAAATTGCCTGGTGGAACCAAAAAATTTTATATGCGCAGCAAGCATTTTAAATACTACAGACGCGGTGATAGAGATGCCGATGCCTCAAGTAATCATAAAGGAAGTCGCTCAAAGCGAAGCAATTAACGTGACACATATAGAGTGTGTAAACGGAGAAATTCCAAGAAGCAAAAAGGTAACCGAGCTATTGCGCACGGAACATTTAAACTACGAGGAACGAAAATCAATAATCGAAATTTGCACTGAGTACAGTGATATATTTCACATGAACGGAGAACCCCTAACTTATACGGAAGCTGTAAAGCAGAAAATTGCTACGCAGGCAAATAGCTCCCCGGTCAACGTGCGACCATATCGCCTACCGGAAAAGCACAAGCAGGAGGTAGACCGACAAGTGCAAGAAATGTTGAAGAACGGCATAATAAGACATAGCACGAGTCAGTGGAATGCGCCACTGCTAGTGGTCCCGAAGAAAGCGGACGCCTCAGGAAAACCGAAACTACGAGTCGTGGTCGATTTCAGAAAGGTAAACGACCTGACAATAGGCGATTCGTTCCCGATACCAAACATGACGGACATATTAGATCAGTTGGGAAATGCAACATATTTTTCGACGCTGGATCTAGCTTCGGGATACCACCAAATAAAAATGGAGGAAGCTGATAAGGAGAAAACAGCATTTTCCACTCCACATGGGCACTACGAATATAATAGAATGCCATTTGGTAAAAAAATGCACCAGCTACGTTTCAAAGAGTAATGAATGCCGTATTAACCGGATTACAGGGACTCAAGTGTCTCGTATATATAGATGACATAGTCATATATGCGTATAGTCTACAGGAACACAACAAACGACTCGTTGAAGTATTAAAAAGGCTGAGAGAGAATAATCTAAAATTACAGCCGGACAAGTGCGAGTTCTTAAGAAAAGAGGTGACGTACCTCGGACACAAGATAACAGATAACGGAATCCTCCCGGATCCAACGAAATTAGAAGCCGTTAAAAGGTTTCCGACAGCAGAAAAAGAAAAGGATATCCAGGCCTTCATCGGATTGGCAGGATATTATAGGCGTTTTATAGAAAATTTCTCTAAAATAGCAAAACCCTTGACAAATGTACTGAAGAAGGGAACAAAATTTGAGTGGACGAAAGAGCATCAACAAGCGTTTGATATTTTAAAAGAAAAATTGACGACAGCGCCCGTTCTACAGTATCCCGATTTCGAACAGCCGTTTATAGTGACGACTGATGCATCCGATCATGCGATTGGAGCAGTATTATCGCAGGGAAAAATAGGAAAAGATAGACCAATAGCATACGCGAGTCGAGTCTTAAATAAAGCCGAACAAAATTATAGTACTACAGAAAAAGAATTGCTAGCCATAGTATGGGCGGTCAAACAATTCCGACCGTACCTATACGGAACGAAATTCACGATAGTCACAGACCACAAATCTCTAGTGTGGCTATTTAGTGTAAACGATCCAGGATCGCGCCTAATAAGGCGGCGATTAAAATTAGAGGAGTACGACTACGTAATCGTACACAAAGCAGGTGAGATAAACAAAAATGCTGACGCGCTCAGCCGACACGTTGCTGACGTGAACACCGTCGAGGAGACAGACACGACGACGGAACGCGAATACTCAGAAGAGGAAAAGAAAAAGATACTGTATGAATACCATGATGCGCCTGTGGGAGGACATCAAGGAGTGGAACGCACAATACGAAGAATTCGGTTAACTCATAATTGGAAAGGGTTAACGAAGGATGTGGAAGAGCACATCGCAAAATGCGAAAAGTGCCAGAAAAATAAATTGTCACGAAGAATAAAAGTACCACTGGTGATAACAGACACGCCAGATAGGCCATTCGAAAAATGTGCCTTAGATATTGTAGGACCGTTGACAACGACTACACAGGGAAACAAATACTTACTGACGTTCCAAGACAGTCTAACGAAATTTAGTAAGGCAATTCCCATACCGAATCAGGAAGCAGTCACGGTCGCAAAAATGTTCGTAACAAGAATAATTTTAGAACACGGCATACCCGAAAAGGTACTGACCGATCAAGGTACCAATTTCCTAAGCGACGTATTCAAGAGTACGTGCAAACTATTAAAAATAAAAAAGATCCAGACAACGGCTTACCACCCAGAAAGCAATGGAGCTCTGGAAAGATCGCATCGCACTATTGCAGGGTACTTGCGACACTACATAGACGAGGATCAAAGTGATTGGGATGAATGGATCCCATACGCAATGTTTACATATAACACAACGCCACATAGCGCGACAGGGTACACGCCACGCGAATTGATATACGGGCACCAAGCGACTCTACCTACGGCCCTGACTCAACCGCCACGACAGACGTACTCGTACGATGACTACGCGCAAGAACTACGCGAGAGAATGCGAGCTACGCAACAGACAGCGAAGGAACAATTAATAATCGAGAAAGAAAAAGCGAAAGCTCAATACGACAAACGAACTAAAAATGTAGAGTTTAACGTAGGGGAAAAGGTACTCCTACACGACGAAACCGTAAGGAGAGGACGCTCGAAAAAACTAGATTCTAAATGGATAGGCCCGTACGTTATAATAGAAAAGCACTCGGAAGTAAATTACACAATAAAAATGGGGCGAAGAAGCCTACGAGTGCACGTAAACCGCCTGAATTTGTAGAACATTAACTTTGTAGAACATTAACATGAAAATACATTACTTAAAACTACAAACCAAGGGGGAAGGGACAGGAAAAAAGGGATAGAAGATAGGATAAATGAATAAAATAGAAATACTTCAAGAAAAGCTACGTATAATTAATAAAATAAAAAATATGTGTATAAAAGAAGACTGTATAGGTATGTGTATATGTATATATATACTGGATATGAATGCTGGATAAAATGTATATGAAGGGATATAAGCACACGGCGAGGGACCCAAGAAGGAGTGAAAAGCCGCCCCCGCCGTCACCGCCACGTCAGGCCGATGAGCCGGAATCTGTAAAAAGGACAGAAAAAATAAATAGAACGTAAAGCGAACATAAAGAGAACAGTGGGAAACAAAAGTGGCTGAAGACAAGACGCTTACCTCACTGGAAATAAACCCAGCAGGCCCCCGAAGCGACGTGGAGGGACACCCAAAGTGATCCCTCGCGGTACGCCATAGCCTCACCATAGCTTGGGGGTGGGTCGTACGCCGGAGGAGACGGCGACCCCACAGCGGAAGCTCGAGAGAAACCCCCGGAAGACCCTCCCACTAACTCGGGCACGGGCCCCTCGGCGACCGATACATCTCGATCGGCCAGACCGACACGGCAGGCCGAGCAATAGCTAGGCTGGTACAAACGCCGGCACTGGCGGCACGTCACAAAACCCATACAACAGGGTGAGCGTGAAGATGACACGGTTGACCCAAGAGACTAAACGGGACTGAAGCTCACGGCGAGCAAAGTACAGGTAACATAATTAAAGGAATAAGATATAGGAACTCCTGACGCAGCAGGCCCAAGATAACAGTCAGCGGGAAAAACCCCCCCGCGCACCTGCAACTAAAAAGCGACGGGGATTCAAAGAAAGTAACATGAACTCCTGTCTTACAGGATGGGACTGGCATTGCTGCTACTTAGAAAGAGAGCCGAGGAAGAGCCATACAAAATCCACCGATTCGACCACGAACCGGGATTATACTACGAAAAACTAGGCACACTTCAAGAAACCGAGGCCGAATGGAAAATAACGATAGACCTCGAAGTAAAAGCCCTAGGAGTCAGGCGTCAGCAAGTAATAGAATTTGACGAAGACACTCGAGCCCTATGCCAGCACGCCTTCGCAGGCATCGAACCGTCGTGCGAAAACGTACTACAAATAATAGCGAAACAAGAAGCTCAGATCGCGACGGCCCTCAAACGCCTGCAGACGCTGTATACCGCCAAAGAAAACAAAAGAGGCCTAATCAATGCGATCGGCAGCGTAAGCAAAACGCTGTTCGGCACAATGGATGCGGAAGACGAACGCAAGATAAACGAGCAAATGCAACTATTACAGGGACAACAAAAGACACTGCAACACGTTATGAAAAACCAGCTGAAGATACTGGATAAATCCATCGGGCACATAGAGGCATTAGAAAACACCTTGACCCGCAACGATAACATAATCGCGAACGCCACTCGGAAGATGCAGGGTCAGGTTTCACGACTGACGAACCGCGAGGATATAATATAACACCTCGTGACAATAAGCGAGATAACGAACACATTGGCGAGAGACATAACTGACGTAACGGATTACTTGACTCACGCGAGACACGGAATAATTTTAACAAGACTGCTGCCGATAGAATTAATAATGACGGAACTTCGGGAAGCTGTGACATACCTAGGGGCAGGACAGCACTTCCCATTCAAAGTACAGGCCGAAAACTGGCAAACAATCCAAGAATACGTGAAGGTAGCCGCGTACGTAAACATGCCTCACGTATACACCATTCTGAAATTCCCGATTGTAAACTACCCAATATACGAGGTAATAAAAACGACTCCCTTTCCCGCCCACGAGCGAGACAACATATTCACATTCGTAAAAACGTCCGGAGATTTAATGGCGATAGATAGGGAAAACCACAATTATCTAATAATCAAAGAGCGAGAACTAGAGACTTGCACGCGAACGGCAGAAAAATATGTATGCAATCAAGCATTCCCGACATTCCACGTAAGCGGAGACGCACCATGCGAGGTGCAAACCTATGTAAAGGCCCCGGGCCACCTAAATGCGTGCGAAAAACGACACCTTACGAGCAACCGGACCGTTTGGATAGCGGTAGAAGAGACACACACCTGGCTATACTCCTCGCGAGGAGAGCAACGAATCAGCGTCCAATGTAACGGACAGCCAGAAATCGAAATCACTATAAACAACACAGGGAAAGTCACTTTACAAGATAAGTGTAAGCTAAACACACCCGACGTAATTCTGAAAACTAAAACACGAATAGGAAATAAAGTAGTACAGACACACCTACCGGGATATAATTTAACGAAAAACACGGTCAACCCCATGGCCGAAGGACATCAGCTAAACTTACAAAGTAACCTAAAGTTAAAACCCGTAATAACGAACCCGAAGGAATTAATAGAACTAAGCCTAAGCACACGGGAACTCGAAAGAGAATTGGAAAACGGAACAAGCGAACACATATTTGCGAACAGATACGTCGCGTATTCACTAAGCTCGGGGATGGCAATAATTATAATTAGCATAATAGGCATAAGCGCATGGATAATATATCGTAGAACGAAAAAACAACAGAATACACCAAACTATGTTAACCGCGAACCCGCGATGCTGTACTAAGCAGATAATGTAAAGAAATACTGTAAGGAACAAGGAAAAAGGGAGAGGGTAAACCCATTAGCGGAAAACTTCATCCCTCAGTTTTCCTTCTTCCAAAGGGGGAGGGATGTTGTGCCCCGATTGCCGAAAGAGGTAAGGAGGGCACTCAAGCAATGTAATCGCCTGTAAAATAACACTAGCGTAAGCATATTGCGCGATCGAGCCACAAAAGCCCGACCGCGCAACCTAATTAAATTCGGGGAAGAAGTCAGCAAGTTCTCGACCCGATTACGCATAACCTCGATCGAGTACCGAGAAACCTCGATCGAGTACCGAAAACGCTGACGCCTCGATCATCGGGCTTAAAACCAGAGGAAAGCCCGAGATCGGGGCACTTGTCACTATCGCGTATCCGCTAACATACTAAACGCCGTCGGCCTGCCGTCAACCTATCTTGTGAAACTCAGTTAAATAAAGTTAATCTGTGAGATCCAACGGTGCCTCTTCGAAGTGACCTCCGACCAGCCACATCCCATCAAAGAATCCTTTCGGTTCTCGTCAGAGAACACCTCCGGAGCGAGTAACAAGGAAAATACACCGCGCACGGAGCGGCGCAGCAACACAACCATTGTCGACACGGAAGAACTCGCACGCGAGCAAACATCAGATGAGGATTTGCAACGTGAACTGCAAGCACAATCATCGTCATTCAAGTTACAGAAATTCCTCCTTCCGGAAACTAACTCAACTCTGTATTGCGATTGTTCCACAGATGAAATAAGACCATTCGTGCCGTTAACTCTGCGACAGCGTATTTTCGATATTGTGCACCGACTGTCTCACCCGAGCGGAAGAGCCACCCGACGACAGATAGCTCAAAAGTTTGTCTGGACCAGTATAAACAAGGACATAACTGCATGGGCAAAGGCGTGTCTACAGTGCCAGCGTTCTAAAATCGCTCGATACAACCACTTTGTTCCAGAGAAGTTACAAGTCCCAGATTCACGCTTCGAACACGTCTATTTGGACATTATCGGTCCACTCCCGCCATCACGTGGTTTCAAGTACTGCTTAACACTAATTGATCGTTTTTCTAGATGGCCCGAGGCCGTTCCCTTGGTCGAAACTTCAGCAGACTCCATCGCGAGACAATTCTTCTCCACTTGGATTGCCCGTTACGGAGCGCCGAAAATCATAACGACCGATCGCGGTTCTCAATTTGAGGCAACACTATTCAACGCTTTGACAAATTTGATGGGAACCAAACGCAACCGGACCACAGCATACCACCCTCAATCCAATGGGCTGGTCGAACGTTGGCACAGATCCCTAAAAACGGCAATCATGTGTCAAGCTAACAACGAATGGGTCGATATTTTACCTGTCGTTCTGCTAGGCCTTCGCACCTGCTACAAAGAAGATATCCAAGCATCAACCGCAGAGCTACTGTTCGGTAAGACCCTCAGGATTCCTGGCGAATTCTTTGACCATGAGGAGACATCGAACAATCCGCAGTACTTCGTTGAACCCTTCCGGAAGATGATGCAACACATCCGGCCAACTCCTACGGCTCATCACATTCGAAACAAACCATTCGTATACAAAGACCTGTACACCTGTACGCATGTGTTCCTAAGAGATGATACCGTCAGACGTCCCCTGGAACATCCCTATTCCGGACCACACAGAATCATCAAGAGAATCTCAGATCGAGTTTTCTCCATCGAGGTAAACGGTCAAATAACCAACGTAACGGTGGAGCGCCTGAAACCTGCCTACCTCGCACAGGAAGACACTATCGCTCTGAACAAATCTCCTACAAGGACTTCGTCATCGGAACCATCACACTCTGGTAAAGAAAGTAGTACACAACCAATACCAAAGACCTTTTCCGAGTTAAAAACATATTCGAAACTATCCAAAGTTAAAAAAACTATTCATTTCAATAAATAATACATTAAGGATTAATATAAGTTTTATGTTTTGTGATCTAGATTTAAGTTTGAAGCAATTATTATAATTATTAAGTCAGTTTGTTTTTATTTGTAAGCAGTATCTCAGGGGGGAATATTATGGAGATACGCTCCTATATTTTTGTACCGCCATATTTGGGCGAATCAGCCCCGGCCAATAGATAGAGAGTTCGGCGCTACCGTGGCCTCAGCATGGTGTAGCCGAGTCTTGTATGTAGACGAAGTAAGAGAGATTGTCAATTGTCTCTGGGTGATGTAAGAGCGTACGTATCGACGCTAAGACTAAAAGTACGTTATATCCAACAACCGTCGCTATTATTTGACCGCTCGTGCACGCCTGTATCCTGTATCCTGTAGAAGTTGGGACTGCAGAAGAAGAGATACGAAACATCCCACAACATTGTGGGGATTTCATGTAACTACAGCACGGTCGGTAACCCCGAACCGACACAGGAGAAGTCTCTCTATATAAGTTTCAGTTCATGCGAGGGTAGTAGGCTGATGCAAGCGTTTAGAGTTGCGAAACCTTGTATCGGGCTCTGCAATAAAGAATATTTACAACTATAGTGTCGATCCTTACGAGTTACCTAACACCTAATAAACATCGCCACAAATGGTGACCCCGACGCTTGATTAGAGGTACCAGCGGAATCGACACAACGCAGAGTGTGAACATACGTAACCGCACAAACGCCTATGTGCGAACATAGAACGCTACGGTCCGGTTTCACATACAACCCAACACAAGTACCCGAGAAGACAATGGACACGGGGATACAGCCGCCAAAAACGTCCGAGCACAGCGAAGAGCAGGAAAATGACGACGACAAACAAACACGCCAGAGCGCCATTGTATTGGAAGGAGGACAAAACACGAAAACCACACTGCCAAATCAAACTTCACAGGGAATGCACGAACACCCAGGGTTGCCCGAAACAGCAGCAGGTAGGACCGGCGGTGCACGGGCCACCGCATTTCACGGATACGTCGACACTCGAGTCAAATTACGCAAGTTCAAGCCTAGCAATAACGTCAGGGCATGGTTCCAAATCGCGGAGAGTGAATTCCAAGCTCGCGGAACATCCGAACTCGACAAGTTCAGCGCGTTAATAGCCAGTTTGGACGACGACGTGTACGACAGCATGAACAACGCAATCGCAGGGCTACCGCATACAAACCGTTACGAAGCGCTAAAAACATTGCTGATCCGAACACTACTCGCTAACTAGAGGACAAGAGTTGAGAAAATTGCTATCAGGCTTATCGCTAAAGGAGAAGAAACCTTCCAGACTACTCACCGAAATAAAATCACTTGCCGGGCCAGGAAGATTCGACAATGAAGATTTGAAGACACTCTTTCTCGAACACTTGCCTAACGATGTGCGTATGACATTGCAGGTAGTACCGGGAGACGTAAACGCGTTGGCCGCAGTAGCAGACAAAATAATGGAACACCGACCTACAGATGCAGGTCACGAGTTAATGGCAATACAGAAACAAGAAGAAAACCTCGCCAGCCAGTTAGCGGAGATCACTAAACGACTAAATGAGCTGCAAACACGTTGGGATTCATCTCCTCGATCACGTTCACGCCTACGTTCACGTTCACATTCAAGGGCATCGTTAAGGGACTCGTCCCGTTCATCGCGCGGCCCAAAAATCTGTTTTTATCATCGACGTTTTAAAGAGAAAGCTAGAAAGTGCACAGAACCGTGCGAATGGGCGCAAAGCAAACAGGTCGTGCCAAAGTCGGAAAACTAAAGGTGCCATTTCATGCAGCGTCAAAGCGCTGGATACAGTTCCCCCACTCTGTCTCCCTCGATCGACGCGCATAAAGTTACCGTCTCGTCGTTTTGTCGCTATGAAGTTCGAAGTGATTCAACTTCAGCGAAAAATAGCCGTATTTAAATAGTTTTGTTTCGTTGCAAGAAAAATGAATTTCAACGACGGCAGTGAACATTGGAACGAGGTTAGTAGATAATGTGTTATTAATATTAATTATTTAATTAAATTGTAGAGGTTACGGTACACGTTTGTAATCACTTGGCGCGAGACACTACCGTGTCTCGTGATATTTGATACATTGTTCTCACTGTTCTCAGAGCTTGCAAAGCTTAATTAATTAATGGAATTAATATAATATTTTATATTTTACAGGAAAATGAAATCGTTCACACATGTGGACTGTGCGAGATGGTTTGCATGGCCAATGAAATACAAAGCCACCCATGCCTGGAGTCTTTCGCCAGTTATTATCTGGACAAGCAGACATATTATTTTTATCCGCAGTGTGGTAAGTACTTTGCAGTGAAATGCATACTATTGTTAAAAATTTAATACGTGTGCTGTAAAGTTTTTGTATGTGCAGAAGATGGAAAAATTCTGCGTAGAAGCCTGGTGGACGGCACTGAACAAAATGTTTTGGAGGCGCTTGTTCGAGAGGATGCAGAGGAGACCGTTCAGGAGGCAGAAATGACAGACGAGGAGGGCTTCGACATAGAAAATCTTCCGGAGAATCAAAATCTCCGGAAGATTTTTATAGAAGAGCGTCTCATCGAGGCGATTCGGAAACGACCGCCTCTTTGGAACTTCAAGCTGCCAATTACAGAAAGGGGCATTCGGAGCAAAGAGAAGTTATGGATGGATGTGGTCGCAGTAATGAAAGGTACAATTTTTTGGAATATATGTGTTCGAGACGAGAGCATCTGGAAGCTTCGATCCAAAACCTTGAGTGCTTTCTTAATGTGCTTTGCACCTTAATGTGCTTTCTTGTTTCGCAGGTGTGGTTACTTTAGCTGACGCCAAAAAAAAGTGGAAAACTCTATCGGATACATTCAGGAGGCATCGGAAAAATGCGGAGTTGCCAAGTGGTTCAGCAGCTCAAAAGATTTCCAAGTGGATTCACTTTGAGCGAATGAGCTTCCTTCGAGATGTAAGCCTTCAAAACAAGTATGTATGAACTGTACATAATAAAAATAACAAATTATAAAGATCACAATATTAAACAATCAGTGGTATAAAAAAGACCAATGAGAGTCAATACGGTTATTAGTGTGCACAGGTGCAACTCACCAATTCAGGAAGCATGTGAAATACAACATAATTTAATGTTTCGGCTCAAGTTTCAAT
>NW_011966433.1:0-11104 GCF_000949405.1 Vollenhovia emeryi | reverse complement strand
TTTAGCGCTGGCTTTTTGTCGACGGCTCACTCGGGCTCAGACAGGGAGGCAGAGTGGGGGAAGCCGCTCAACTGTATCTAGAGCTTTGACGCTGCATGAAATGGCACCTTAAAACAACCGTCTTTGGCATCGGCGACAACAGACGGTACGCATCCCTCTCGCCGATTTTTCGTCACGGACAAGACATCAGGATTTCGATTCTTAATCGACACGGGAGCAGAGGTATCGGTCATCCCATCACGCCCAGCAGAGACATCAAGGAAGGCTCAAGGCGTACTCTACGCGGCGAACGGTTCACGGATAACAGTTTTCGGTGAACGTGCAATGTCACTCAACATTGGACTCCGCCGACCGATCCGCTGCGTTTGTTTGATCGCCGAAGTACCGTACGCAATATTGGGAGCTGACGCCCTATATCAACATAATCTAACGCCTAATTTAAGAACAAAAACGCTCAAGGATATGGAGACAGGAGTAACTATTAACGCAAAGATGGACAAAGCCCCGCTCACAGGTATTTCTAGTTTCGATAAGACTGCACCCATAGCTGAGATCCTAACCGAGTTTGCGGATGTTACCAAACCTTCCGCGCGAATCTTAACAACTCGACATTCTGTAAAACACCAGATCGAGACGTTCGGCTTGCCGGTTTCAGAGCACCCGCGACGTTTTCCACCGGATAAACTGAAGGACGCCAAGGCGGAGTTTCAGTTTATGATGGATCAAGGGTATTGTCGACCATCGAAGAGCCAATGGGCTAGCCCTCTGCATATGGTAAAAAAGAAAAACGGCGACTGGCGCCCATGCGGTGATTACCGTCGTCTAAACGCACAAACACTACCGGATAGATACCCTATAGCCCACGTTCAAGATTTCTCAGCGATATTGCATGGGAAAACAGTTTTTTCCACAATCGACCTGACCAGAGCATATCATCAGATACCAATGGCGGACGAAGACATTCCAAAAACGGCCGTCACAACACCTTTTGGCCTCTTCGAATTCACGGTGATGCCATTCGGACTTCGAAACGCCGCTCAAACGTTTCAACGCTTCATTAATCAGGTCCTTAGAGATCTCGATTTCGTTTTCGCCTACATAGACGACTTACTCATCGCTTCGTCATCCTTAGAGGAACATAAACAACATGTGAAAACAGTCTGCAATCGCCTCAAGGACCACGGGTTACACATCAACATAGATAAGTGTGTATTCGCAGCAGAGACGGTAGAATTTCTAGGATATCAGATCTCATCAGCAGGATCAGCACCTCTACCAAACAAAGTCAAGGCCATACGTGAATTCAAAAAGCCAGCAAATGTGCAGGAACTTCGCCGATTCTTAGGAGCAGTAAACTTCTATCGTAGGTGCCTTCCAAACGCAGCAGCCACACAAGCCCCATTAAACGAATATCTTAGAGACTCCAGGAAGAACGATAAAAGACTAATAGACTGGACGGAGGAAGCGACCGAGGCCTTCGAAAAAACAAAGCAGAATCTAGCAGACGCAACCTTATTGGCACATCCAGCCCCGAACGCCAAACTACGTTTAACCACGGACGCCTCCGGAAGCGCAATGGGAGCAGTACTGGAGCAGTCAACAGACAACGACTGGAAGCCGTTAGGATTCTTTTCCAAAAAGTTTTCACCAGCACAGATGAATTATAGTACATACGATAGAGAGCTGACAGCAATTTATCACGCAATTAAATTTTTCAGACCCTGGATAGAGGGAAACGCCGAAGTGGAGAACAGAACAGACCACAAGCCACTGACATATGCTTTCTCGCAAAAATCGGATAAGGCGTCCCCAAGACAACTCCGCCAACTAAATCTAATCGGTCAATTCACAACTCAAATTTCATACATTTTAGGACAAGAGAATATCGTGGCGGACTCCCTTTCAAGGATAGATGCCTTACGACTCCCGTCTACAATAGACTTCGAAGAGCTATCGAAAGCCCAACTCGTCGACGAAGAACTCGCTCAACTTCTCAAAGACAACCAGACATCGCTAAGGTTCCAAAAACTCACGTTTGGCACGGATCATCAAGCACTGTATTGCGACGTTTCAGCCCACGATATTCCTCCATTCGTGCCGTCGGAATTTCGACGACAAGTTTTCGACGTTTTCCACAACGTTAATCACCCGAGCGGAAAGATCACCACCAAGATAATCGGTCAGCGATACGTCTGGCCAGCTATGAAGAGAGATATAAATAATTGGGCCAAGACGTGTGTACGGTGTCAGAGAGCTAAAATCGGACGACACGTTAATCTACAACCAGCCACATTTCAACATCCTGACGCACGCTTCGACCACGTCCATATTGACATAATCGGACCAATGACTCCGTGCGATGGATTTACATACTGTCTAACCATGATCGACAGATATTCAAGATGGCCCGAGGCAGTACCAATTAAAAATCACCAAGCAGACACAGTAGCCAAAGCCTTTTATACTCACTGGATCGCCCGTTTCGGATCGCCAAAAATTGTAACCACGCACCAAGGTTCAGAGTTCGAGGGCAGACTATTCTCGGCATTGGTTCAACTAATAGGAGGTAAAAGGACTTGTACAACAGCGCATCACTCAGCATCAAACGGACTAATCGAGAGGTGGCATCGAACCCTCAAAACCGCAATCAAGTGTCACGAAAATCAAAGATGGATCGATGTGCTTCCGGTTGTACTCCTCGGTCTACGAACATGCTACAAGGAGGATCTGAAAGCATCGCCAGCGGAATTTGTGTACGGGACAACATTGAGAATTCCAGGAGAGTTTTGCACACACGAAGATCTACCCAGCGATCCAAACTCCTTTCTAGAAGATTTCCGATGTCACATGAGGGCACTCAAACCAGCTCCAGCAGCGCATCATGGTCATAGGAAAATCTTTTGCTATAAAGAACTTTATACGTGCACGCATGTCTTTGTGAGACAGGAGAACACCCGCAAGGAGACCTTGTACAACCCGTATTCAGGCCCACACCGCGTAATCGAGAGGCTGAACGATCGTGTATTCACAGTAGATGTAAACGGTCGACCGACTAATGTCGCGGTCGAGCGACTCAAACCGGCTCACCTTCCAACAACAGAGGTCTTACAAGCGGAGAGGGATGGCAGTTCAACAAGCGGGAGCCACGAACCACAGAGCGTAGAACACACACGACCAACCGAACGAGACAGCGAGCCGCGTGGAGGGCCGGCAGCACTACAAGGGACCAGCCAACCATCGAGCGGTCTACGACAATATGTCAGGACCAAAGAAAAAAGTACATTTTAGTAAGAACGCTTAAGATGAAACGCGGCTGTGACTAATTCATTACAATTCTTATATCATTTATGTTAACTAGAACTATATGTTACAAGGCATTTCAAACGTATTCACCTTTCTTCTAACAAAGAACAGGAAATCAAATTGACCAATATGTAAGTTCTATCGAACACGTTAGTGGCTTGTTTTAATGTTAATTGACTCTCTCCTGTCTTTACTCAGTTTGACACAAGGTAATGGTATTGGCCAAACAACTGAACAATGACGCAGTGATTCACTAAGGTATGTAATTTAGAGTTGCATTAGGATAGGCCTTCAGCTTTGTTATACGAATTTGTAATTTGCGTTTCAGAACACTTGAAAAGGGCCCAAACCCAGGGCCGAAACATTGTAATATTCGTTTTTTAAATAAAAACCACTAGCCAGTGTAGGTCGCTTAATTTCATGAAAATTTATATGTTACAAGATTAACTAGAGCTATACGTTTACAAGATTACTATAACTAGAGAGAAACCTGAGAGCGGCCATCCCAGCCTCGACGAGCACTTTTTCCAACGCTTGACGCGCCGCCTGAGAAAGTGGATGTGAACTACATCCATTCCGCTCGGTAACGAGACATGGTTCGTGTCCATACTATGGTTCATGTCCGAACTATTCAGATGAGATGGATCATTATAGTCTGACAAAAGCCGATAATTTCATTGTTCTGGATTTCTCTCTGGTGGATAAACCCAGAACAATGAAATTATCGGCTTTTTGTCAGACTATTCTGCTATAATATCCATCTCATCTGAATAGTTCAGACATGAACCATAGTACGGATACGAACCATGTCTCGTTACCGAGCGGAATGGATGCCACTTTTTCCAACGCTTGACGCGCCGCCTGAGAAAGTGGATGTGAACTATACTGGATGGCCTGGGATGGCCGCTCTCAGGTTTCTCTCTGCTATAACATAGTATTCCTTTCAGTAAAAAAATTTTTTATTTTTAACCAAACAGATAAGCCCCTTAACTCAGTTACTTTCATTCACATTCCGAAATAATATTTTGTTTTAATGCAAGACCTTTCTCAAGGGGGGAGTACTGTGGGGATTTCATGTAACTACAGCACGGTCGGTAACCCCGAACCGACACAGGAGAAGTCTCTCTATATAAGTTTCAGTTCATGCGAGGGTAGTAGGCTGATGCAAGCGTTTAGATTTGCGAAACCTTGTATCGGGCTCTGCAATAAAGAATATTTACAACTATAGTGTCGATCCTTACGAGTTACCTAACACCTAATAAACATCGCCACAACATCGTCCATGGTGGCGCCATCTGTTGATTGACGACTGATATTCATGGGGTGGCATGTCAACTACCTTCTGTCAAAATTTCATCGAAATCGGCTGACTAGTTTCGGAGTTTTATACGACGGAGTTTTATACGACGTTTTAAGTGTCAGTACGTTTGTATACGTCGTCACAAAAACACGATGGAACAAAGAGCGAATATTAAATTTTGTTTTAAACTTGGTAAAACATGTTCGGAAACGTATATCGATGAGACGTGGTGTTTCAAGTACGATCCCGAAACCAAGGGTCAGAATGCTACTTGGAAGGCGCCAAGCTCATCGAAAGCAAAGAAATTGCGTTTCGAGAAGTCCCGAATCAAGACAATGTTCATTTGTTTTTACGATTCCAGAGGAATTGTTCATGGGAATTCGTTCCGTACGGTCAGATGGTCAATGGTGAATACTATTTGAGCGTTATGGAACGATTGTGGAAGAGAATCTTACGAATAAGACCAGAATATCGTGAGCCGGGCAGCTGGTATCTTTTGAACGATAATGCACCTCCACACAAGACCGTCGCTGTTCGTGAGTTTTTAGTAAAAAAACAAGTTCCCGTGATCCAACATCCACCGTATTCGCCTGATCTGTCACCCTGCGACTATTTCCTGTTCCCCAAGATTAAATGCGTAATGAAAGGAACGATGTACGATGATATCGAAGCCATCAAAGCGGCTGTGACGAGGGTAGTCGAGGCCATTGAGAAACCAGCTTTGCAAAAATCCATGCGAGCATTGGTTGACCGCGCCCAGCGTTGTATCGACGCAGAAGGAACATACTTTGATTAAACTTAACCATTTATGTAAAAATAAACAGACATTTTCTTTTTTTAAATCCCATCCGGTTATTTAAAGGACATACTGTGTATGTATATTTAGATATTTTGAGTAATATTTTGCTTAACGAAAATATACTTTAAAATATTAATATGACTGGAAGTTATTATTTTTCAGCAAAGTTTATAAAGAAACAGTTTAAAATATGGTACAATAAACAAATTTATAAATGTTACATTTAATATATTATGTATGTAATGTATGTAATGTTTATTGTTGCCTCTCGGGGATTACAAGGCGTTTTTAAGGAACATACCCAAACCTCTTACACGTCTGTGTAGATCTTCATTGGCGCTTTTATATCCCTATAAAAGGGAGCGTTCCCGACCCTTTACATCTCTCGTTTTACCCTCCTATCGCGACCTGGCCTTATGCGACCTTTACATTCTTTTTCCCCCCTCCCCTCGTTCCTTCCTCTAACCCTGTCCCTTTATCCTCCCTCTCTACTTCCTCGTCTTCTCCTATTCTTCTGCCACGCTCCCTTCCTTCCTTCTCTCCTTTCCTTATCGTCTCCTCCACTCCACCGTTCCTGTTTCTCCTTCCTCCCGTTCTTCGTCTCTCTCCTTCCTCCTTTTTCCTTTTGTATCCTTCTCCCTTCTCTCTCCTCTCCTCCCTCCTTCCGCTTCCTCTCCTTTTTGTTCCTATAATCAGACTACATTTTATTTACACGTTCTAAAACATGCTATATTCTTTACCTTCTACCCGCTCGACTCCCCTTCACTCCTATCTTTCTCCTTCTCCTCTCCTATCCACTTCCATTCCTTCCCGTCTACCCATATTCTCCTATTCTCCACCCAAGCCTCCCTTCCCTTTTCCCTTTCTATCTTTGCCCTTTCTATCATTCTCCACCTAACTCTCCTCTCCTCCAAACTCAAATCCTCATCTATCCTTATCCCCCTGTTCCTTTTTATCCATTCCCTTCCTACCAAGATCTCTCTCCTGTCCCTCACCTCTTTCATTTCTACTATGACTACTACTCTCCCCCCTTCTCCCTGTCTTTCTATAAACCTTTCCACCTCCGTCTCTCTTCCCATCCATTCTTCTATCACCGCCTCTATCTTCTGTGATCTCTCCTCCTTGTCCTTTCCTTCTACCCCTTTCCATATTGTTCTTCTTCCTCTTCTTTCCTCTCTTTCTCTCCTAAGCTTTTCCTCTCTCTCTGTATCCTCTTCCTCCTCTTTCCACCATTCCTCTTTCTCTGCCCTCTTTGCTTCTGCTCTCTCCTTCTCTTTGACTCTTTCTTTCCTTATTTCTCTCTCTCCTTTTTTCTTCACTTCTTGTTTTCTCTCCTCTCCTTCGTCTCTGCTTCTTCCGTCTTCTTCACCTCCCTTCTCTCCGTTCTTCTCCTCTTCGTTTCTCTCTCGTTCTTCCCTTTCTTCCTCTCTCCTATTTGTCTCCTCTATCTCACGCCTCCTTTCTCTCTCTTCTTTCTCCTCCCTCCTCTTTTGCTCCTCCCCTCTCTTCGCCTCTTCCTTTCTCCGCATCTCCATCACTTTCTTTTCTCTCTTGTCTTCCTGGTCTCCGTTGTGCCTCTTCCTCTCCACCACTCTCCATCTCCCTTCTTTCTCGTCCATCCCTGACTCCCTTCCTTTTCCTCTTTTTCTTTCTCCTTCCTTACTTTCCCCTTTTGCTCCTGTTCTTGCTTCGCCGCTTCTTCCTATTCCTGCTTTTCCTTTTTCTCTTCTAACCTTCTCTCCCTCTTCTATCTCTCCTCTCTCCTTTTCCTTTCCTCCTTTCTCTCCATTATTTCCCTTATCTTTCTCAATTCGCTTTCCGTCCTTCTTAGGTGCTCTGCTACGTCCCTTCCTATCTCCCTTAGCACCTCCGTCCAGTCCTTCGATCCGCTTTCTTTTTCTCCTGCCATCCTCTTCTCTTTTCTTTCTCTGTCTCCTTTTCCTGCTTCTCTCTATACCTCTCCGCCTTCTTCCCTCCTTCCCCTCTTCTTTCCTCCCCTCCTTTAACTCTCTCTCTCTCCTGCTCTCTCCTGCTTTCTCCCTAAACTTCCTCCGCTTCCTTCCTCTTCTCTCTTCCGTCCTCTCTCTCCTTTTCCTATGAATATTATTTGTTAATTGTCTACCTATTCCCTGTTCTCGCCCACGTGCGCGCGAGTAGCCAACGCCGGTTGCCTTCGCCGCGCCCACGATGGGCACCCGCCCTAACCTCACTCTTTCTTCCCCGCTCGCTATCTCCCGCTACCTCTTCTGTCCCCTTTTGTTCCTCCCTCTGCCCTTCCTTTCCTACCTTCTTTCCTCCACTTTCTCCTCTCCTTTGCGCTTCCTTTTCTGCTTTTCCTCTCCTTTCTTTCTTTACTTTCGTTTCTATCGTCTCCTCAGTCTCGTCGCCTATACTCTTACGTGCTTTCTACTGCTACTTTCCCCCTTCCCCGTGATCCTCCTCCCTTCTCCGCCCCTTCTCGCGCGCTCCTCTACTCACTGTCTTCTCCTACCGAATCGATCTCTCGAATTTTCCGTCCAATCACACCTCCTTTCCGCCGCTTCGATCTCTCGATCTCCTCGGCCAATCTCTCTTCGATCACTCGACTTCTAACACTCGATCGCTTGGTTCCTTGTGTTCGCCCTCCTCTCTTTCCTCCTGCTCCATTTCTCTCTCTCTCCTATTTCTCCTTCCTTCCGTCTTCCTCTTCTCTCTTCTCTTCCTCCGCCTCTTCTTCTCTTCCTCGTCTCTGATCCTTTTCCGCTTTCTCTCCTCCTCTGTCTTCTCTTCCAGTGCCTTGCCACTTTCTCTGCCTGTCACCTGTACTCCTGTACACCTTCCTTCTCCCCCTCCTCCTTCTTTCCGCTCTCGCTCATCGATCTCTCGCTCCGTCCGATCGACTTCCTCCCCACTCCTCGTCCTTCTTCCTCTTTCAGATCTGCCGACTCATCCTATTCTCTTTACCTCCTTCTATCTTCTCTCCTCCTTCCTCCTTTTCTTCTCCTCCATTTCCCTTACTGCCTCTCCTTGACCTCCTTCCGTCCCTGTGCTTTCTTCCACTCCAGCTCACTTTCTTCCACCTTTCCTTCGCCTTTTCTCTCCGGCCTCTTAACCTCACTTCCTCTCACTCCGCCATCTTTTCCCTCTCTTCCATTTAATATATTATAGATTTGATTTATTTTTCGCTATACAAAGTTGAAAATATTTTCTATTTGTGAAAATACGCTCGTCATCCAGTCCAAAAAAACTAATAAAAACGTTACCGTAATGCTTTTGTGAACATATATATTTTTATGCAATATTAGTGATTGACTGTTATAATTGACTAATAGTAGTAATAACAGCAGTCAGTTTCGATTACATCGATCGGCTGGATAAGCGAGAAGTGAGCGCTCAATGATTTCTTAATATGATTGGCTGGATCTAAAAGTATTAACCAATCATACTGAGCGCTCACTCAACAGTTGTGACTGTTCAACGCGGCCAATGACCATGTGTTAATGCACTAACACTATCGACGCGCGACTCACGGACAGGTTTCCGTTCAACCGTAAGGTATGATTGGCCTGTTTTGAACCTTTTTATCTAAAAAAACTACTGCTCGGAACGAAAAATGGCAAATAACTTTTTAATTTATTTTTTCGACGACTTTCTTGCTATGGTATTTTGATTCCCGAATTTCAGGACACCCTATATATATATATATGCTAACTTAGACTATAACTTTAACAGTCTAAGTAAAAAAAATTAATATTATAACGAACTCGTATTAATATGTCTTTAAATTATGAATTTCTTATGAGTTTTTCTCAATTTTAATAAAATATATTAAAATAAAAAATTAACACATTAAAATAAAACAAAATAAAATGGGACAAACCCAAAAACTTTTTTTTTGACCCGGTGGAAATCCTCATGGACCGTCCCCCCGCCCTGCTGGGACAGAGACGGGGGGGGGTGTGGGACTCGTCTCCCTGGTCCCTAGGCAGTTGATACCCATGGGACCAGTAGTGCAATGGAGACGCCTACCGCACTAAAACCACCGGGGGTGGACTTCTCTGCGCTCTTGGGGGACTGCCGGGGCGTACGAATCGCATGGCTTCCCGCGCAGTCCCCGCGCCGCGCGTGTCTTCGCGCTCTCCTATGGGCCGGTAACATGACCCTGGCCCTGAGAAGGGCCATCACCTTCGTGTTGCGGCGGGGGTGCCACCAGGCCCTCCGCCGCGCCCCTCAGTTGTGTGTGGGGGGCAGGCGGGTCATGGGATTCCCAGCCCACGCCCGCCTGGGAGTCCCCTCGACTCCTCGGATTCTGCACCTTTTAGTCGCCTTTTACGACAGGCAGGTGATACCCCGGGCCTATTCTTCCAGCGGGACCCGTACGCCCTGGAGGGACCCTAAGGTCCCGTCCAGTCGCCTTGATGTATGGCAAACTGTCTTCTCCAGCTCTTCCCCAGGTGTTCGGCGAAGGCTTCCTCCTCGTAGGTGACAGAGTTCCTCGGCTAGTTGTATGCCGAATTGTCTCCCTTTTTGTTGCGGGGGAAGGGTGGGGACTCCCTTACCGTGGGTTCCTCCCACCCTGCCACGGCCGTAGATGGGCCGCGATTCCGCGCCGTCTACGCCCACGCCGTGGTCCTCCTCCTCCCCTGTCCTGCGTGCCTGGAGGCTCGATTTCTCCTCTCCTCACGCGCTCATCGTCCTCCTTGGCGCGCATAACTCTCTCACAATACGTGGAGAACGCCTCCCACGCGTCCTCCCGTTCCACAATGGCTCCCACTATAGCCGGGAGCGACAGGTCAGCGCCAATCTGATCCCTCAGGGTCCGGCGCTGGTCATCCCACGCCGGGCAGGCGTCCAGCGTATGCTGTGCCGAGTCAAGGTCTCCAGCACAGTGGTGACAGGCCGGGGTGGGCTTGCGGCCAATGCGACACAGGTACTCACCGAAGCATCCATGCCCAGTGAGCACCTGCGTCGTCCTAAACGAGGCCCTCGCCCAGGTCCTCTCTAGCCAGGCCTCCAGGCACGGGAGGATGGCCCTCACCGTGCGTTGGCCCGGGCAGCCGGGAGCCTCGAGTCTGGTCTCCCACTCCCCCCTAACTTCCCTCTTCGCGTCGAGGTTTATGATCCCCTCGCCTTCCCAGTGATGGGAACCCCCTGAGCCTTTAAGTCGGCGATACGCCTATAGGCGTTGGTATATGCCCTCGCAATCAGGTCGATTGGGGGCATTCCCGCAAGAAGCGTTGCCGCAGCATGCGACACAGTTCTATAGGCCCTCGTGACCCGGATCGCCATCCTCCTCTGCGTTTGCCTAAGCATGGCCAGGGACCTCTTATCTCTGCCAATCCGTTCCGCCCAGATTGGAGCGCCGTATAGTGCAATGGAGTGGGCCACGTGCGCATATAGCTTCCTCGTACGACCACTCGGGCCACCCAGGTTGGGCATAATGCGTGACAGCGCATTTGCCGTCGCGTCCAGCCTGGGTGCCAGCTTGTGAACATGTTCCCTGAAGCTCCATGTCTGATCGACATGGAGCCCCAAGTACTTTATACTGGAGCCCACCTTTATTCTCTCGCCCGCCACCGACAGAAACGTTTCGGGGGGCGTACCCCCTTTTTTTTTTTACGTGTGGAAATCCTTTATGGATACCCGGGCCCCCCTCCGGGAAGGGAGTTTACATTAAGTGGCCCGGGTTATGTGGGACTGCCCCCCTACTGGCGATCGGGTGC
>NW_011966432.1:11383-16122 GCF_000949405.1 Vollenhovia emeryi | reverse complement strand
CCATTCGACCAGTTTTCGCGAAGTTACGCTTATTTGAAATTCGCCAAATTTTGATGTAAATTTCTTGTTGCGTTAATTTTTTTGACCAGTGTAATTTATGTACAACTTTAATATTGATAAAATATTTTTAGTAATAAGAAATATATTCGATTTCTTTAAAGTAGGTAACAATAATTCAATAATAAAAAATTAATATGTTTATAAACGTCGTAATAATATATATTAAAAATTTAAGATAATGAATTTCAACTTGGATGTACGCTGAATGTCCGAAGGATGTATTATGAGGATATCCCTATTATATCAAAAAAGGATATCCTATTTAAGTTCCATTTAAGTCCCGGGACGTATGGACGTAAATGGGACTTAAAATGTATATCCATGGGACATCTAGTGCTGTGTGGGATCTTATCGCCGCCTTCTATAGGAGTCACGACAATCGTGTTCTCGGACACCTCACCAACATCTTCAATATTGCATACACCGTAGTCCACGATATCCCAGGGTTTTGCTGAGAAAGAAGAAATAGATTTGACCGATCACCTTTGAAAAATAAACGCGAATATATCAACGTTACGCGAGTTGCATGTTGTACCTGGGTGCTTTCCAGCAACGTACACAGACGACACTGTGTAACACAGTGTATGACCCAGTGCTTTCCAACTACGACACAAGTCGACACAGGCGTACACAGCTAAAATGCTGTGTTCGCATTTTTGTGTCACTCCATGGATACCAACATTTTTACATATACCATTTATTTTTCTCCGGTGTGGTATTCCGGTAGGAAAATGTTTAAGGTTATATTCGGAACAATTCAGATACACTATTTTCCGTGCATATACACTGGAAAATTTAGAGACATTGGGCGTTTTCCAGCTAGGACACACAAAATTGCACTGTGTTACACCGTGTAAAGGTTTGTTTTCTGTTCCTGCACTGATGAACTAGTGCAATAAATTGGAGTAGGACAAGTATATTTTTTCTCATTCTAGCTTACTGCACTAGTTCACCAGTGCAGGAACAGAAAACAAGCCCTAAAATTCCTGTTGGAACGGTGAAAGTGTAGGTTTAATTTCTAAAAATCGTACTAGAGGGCATTACGTTAATGGAATAGTACATGTCGCTTATTTTTAACCTTAGCTTAACTAACTTCCTGTCTCTTTTTAAGGGAACAGAAAGAGACGAAGAGTGAATTAAGAAAATTTCCAACAGTTGCAAAATAAACGTTCTGTTGAACGTAACCATCGTAAACTTAGAACCGTTCGTAACCTTAAACTTCAATCAATGCACAAAGAAAATCGTAAAGTAGCAAAAGCCTGACGCAATAATATGTTATGATTTTTTGTGCGTTGAATTACTAAGTTTACGTACGGATTTAAGTTTATTCAGAACTTAACATAACGCGTTGTGGAAAACTTGTGCAGTAGATCTACCTCTAACGTCTTTGAATCTTCGTATACTATTATATTATTTATAGGTTATGTTCAAAAGCATTAATACCGCAATTGAAATATAAAATGTTCTAAATGTTGGTTACACTGGGATATTTTACACACTTGTACTTAGCTTTTTACTGTGTCGAGCAGTGTGACACTGTGTCGTAGTTGAAACACTTTGTGTCGGACACAGTGTTACACTGTGTCGTCTGTGTAACTTGCTGGAAAACGCCCATTATTAAAGTGAATGCCCTGCACTCTGGCGGTGAAATAAAAAAGCTAAACAGCGTTTCAGCTACAAGTCGACACTGTGTAACATTGTGTCACACGTGTATGACTGTGTTCTGTAGCTGGAAAGCACCCCTATCACTCAAGCGTAAACGCTCGGGAACTCCGAAAGCATCACTTGTTTGCTCGTTTTTGACTTCAGCACTCGTAGTAAATCCGAGGTGAATCTATGTACTTGAGCACGATGCGATAGCGTAACCACGCGCTTATTGCCCTCTCCCATCACCTGAAAGCACACGCGACAATTCGCAGCTCATTCCGAATGGACATCAACATTCGCGGGACGTGTCGCTCAATTTACATACTTGAACAGTGGGCGTAAGCGCCTCCAGTAGATCTATCAGTTTAGTGAACCCGTTATCGGCGACTCTGCACTGTCGCTCGAAGTGATGGTGGTACGCTGGTATAAATCGATTGAAGGGTAACTGGCAGTGTGGAGCGATTTTCAGAAGATTGACCAGTTCGAAGTCGACCGATCGAATTCGATCGTGCACGTGATCGCTCCCACGGTCTTACATACAGGTCTTGCAACTCATATGGTGGGGGAAGGTCGAATTTTTAAGCCAAAAATCGTTCGTCTCTTGGCCACGAGGGTCGCTACGACATTGGTAAGCGGTAGTAGGACAGAGACACAGATATAGAAACCGTGATTTCTATATCTGTGTCTCTGTCCTACTACCGCTTACCAATGTCGTAGCGACCCTCGTGGCCAAGAGACGAACGATTTTTGGCTTAAAAATTCGACCTACCCCCACCATATGAGTTGCAAGACCTGTATGTAAGACCGTGGGCTAGTTAGCTTAACTAGTTGTTAAGTGATGCCAACTACTGATATAAAATTCAGTAAGCTATTTACAAGGTTATATATATATGTATACAGGGTGTACCGCAATTCGTGACCGAAATTTTAATAACGTATTTCTGAGCAAAAAGTAAGACGAAAATCTTAATACAAAAATGTGGAGGCTATAATACTTTTCAAATGGGAAGCATTTGTAACAGACAAATCAGGTAGTCTAAAGTTCGCGCGTTCAGGGACGGTACATTGCACAGTGATAAAGGTACTCTTGCATCTTTACCGATATACCTAAAAAAATTTAAGTAATTATATGTACAATGATGCTGATGTTATTGATTTAGTCATATTTAAACATGAAAAAATAAAAAAATAACCTCAATATAAATCGATATTGAAGAAAATATTTTTACCATATAAATTGTCTGTGACATTTCATAAGTTGACAACTTCTCATGTGGACAACTTCTCATATTTATTATTTTAAATTTATTTTTTTATATTTTTTCATGTTTAAATATGACTCAATCAGAATCATTTTACATATAATTACTTAAATTTTTTTTAGGTATATCGGCAAAGATGCAAGAGTACCTTTATCACTGTGCAATGTACCGTCCCTGAACGCGCGAACTTTAGACTACCTGATTTGTCTATTATAAATGCTTCCCATTTGAAAAGTATTATAGCCTCGACATTTTCGTATTAGGATTTTCGTCTTACATGTTGCTCAAAAATATGTTATTAAAATTTCGGTCACGAATTGCGCTACACCCTGTATATATACACTGTATGTATTGCGACGATTTTTCTCTTCTTCTCTTCTCGCTTTCCGCCCTCCCGTTGTACGCGGACGGACGGGTGTTGCCGTCCCGCTCTCGCTGTCGCACGCGGGTCGTAAACGAAGGCGCGCGTCGACGACGGGGAGTGTGGTCGCCGGGCGCGAGAAGCGCGGGATGCGGACGGATCGAGTCGTCGTCAAAAACCGAGGGGAAAAGGAATGATAACGCGCCGGAAGGGAGCGGGATCTCGGTAGCTCCGCGCGTACCGTGCCGAAAGCCGACGGGTCGACGCGAGAAACGAAGCTTGGGCGCCAGGCGCGGTCTTTCACGCGCCACGTCGCGATATTCGCCAAAGGGGCACGAACGGTCGGTATCGGCCTTCGTCACGGGCAGGCTAGCTCGCCTAACGGCAGAGGGGCTGGGCGGCGGTTGACGCCAAACGCTTCCAGAGGCTACGGGACTTAAGGACTTCACACGACGGACGAGGCACACGAAGAGAGACGTACACGAAAAGAAACTCAGAAAAGTAAAAGAAATAAAAGCGGGTTTAATATAAGACGGCGTTAACAAGCCAGTTGAGCGGCCGCTATAACGGGCGGCGTCGCGGGCGACAATGCATAGTACAAGCCCCGCGCTCGAGGGCCCCACTCGCCGCGGTACTCTCGGCGACGCGGAACGATCCGGCGCGAACTCAACGGCCGAAATTATATCCGCGATAAACCCTAACCGACGGGCACGGACGCATTCACAATCCTCCACTCGCGAACGGCACGGAGGCCGTCGCCTACGCAACGCTCGGCCGGGGCGCTTCGCCCGCGAGACCGGGTACTCGAGCCGACGGTTCGGCCCGCCTTACAACGTCGTGCAATCTTCCGTCGGGCAGTCCCCGACAGCTAACTACGGCGAGCCTGTCGCTCGCTCCCGGCCGCGCCGGCCGCGCGGGTCGGCAGGGGATCTCGCTGAGGACGCGCCGCACGAAACCCGCCGCCGACAGCGGCGGAAGCGGTCCGGGGTATCGCCAACACTCACACAACCGTCCGCACTTTTCCGCTCGTTGCGGCTCTACGGCGTCGTACCCTCGCGACGCACATGCACGCGACACTCCCGCGGCATGCGTACCCCGCGTGATCTCGCGCAACGCAACCCTCGCACCGCGAATCTCCAGATCGGCTAACCCCAACGAAAAATGCACGCGATCGCGAGACTCGACGCAAACACACACTCGATCACTCACACACGGGGCCTGGGCCCTGCAGGCTCCGGGGAACCGCGGTTGCTTGTCGCCGCGACCGGGACACCAACGAAATTCTAAAGCCGGCGGGCCGTAGCCCGGGCGACACCAAACGCGAAATCTTCCCAGCGGCGACAGAACAACCCGGGCCCGGACGCGATCGTACGGGGCGAAACAGACGGAGGAGGATCTCACCGGCACTC
>NW_011966432.1:7443-10831 GCF_000949405.1 Vollenhovia emeryi | reverse complement strand
GGCCCCTCCCCCCGCGGAGGCTCGCGCGAGGCGCGTGCCACGCGGCCAATCGCGCGACGGCACGCGACAACGCCGGCAGCGATATTTTCTAAACCGGGCGCGGGTGCCCGCGGGATCGCCAAAGTTTTCCCGCGGCGTTCCCTCGACGGGGCTGTCGCAGCGGCTCCCCCGCGGACGCCCCTCAGGTAGAGTGCCACGGGCCCTGGGCTTCGTCCTCCCGGCTCGCCGCTCCGCGCGCTCCGCTCTCACTCTGCACGCCTCTCCATCGTGCTCGCCGCGGAATTTGTCCGTCAGCCGGGCCTCTCCTCTCTCTCCTCTGTCCTCGCGTCCCTCCGCACTCACACGCTCGCATTCATCAGGGCAAAACAAAAAAACAAAATAATCAGAAATAACGTCGGAATTAACGAATAACGGTCGCCTTTCTGGAGACGGCGGCATGGTGTTCCCTAATCTTGGCCTGTCGCCTTGAGGGAGAAACCCGGTGGACGCGCTCGCGGGACGGCAACGTCACAGTATATATACAAATATATCAATATATATGTATATATTTTTTAAGATTATTTACGAATAATATGTGTCAAAATCTAACCTTGTAAATAGCTTACCGAATTTTATATCAGTAGTTGGCATCACTACTTAACAACTAGTTAAGCTAACTAGCCACTGTGAGCCCGGGCCTAAGCGAGTGAGGCTGGATTCACATGGAGCGTAACTTGAGTAGCGTAACCTGCGTATCACCCATAAAACTTATAAACATGGAAGGGGAAACGGGTCGGCACAAGTGTAGCCAAGAAGTGAGACAGAAAAACTATCATTCTGTCTCGTTCTATGACTTTCCCTCGAAATGCGTATGAGCGACCAAAACGAGATTGTATTTGTAAGTTGTGTACGTATATTGTACATTTTCGTTTGTGTGCGTATGTTTTGCCTGTGCTTGAGTATACGACGTGCTGCTGTAGTGCAAGTTTAAGAACAAATTAAAATAATATTGGCACTGAAGAAAATCACGATCGGCAAAATATTAGTAAGAAGAAATGGGGGTAATTATTCACTATAGGGGAGTCAGCTCCAATGACCTTGACCTTGACATATGTTGTCAAGGTTACTCTCCTGAGTAACGCTCAGAAGGTTTTAGCCGTCGCTCGTTGTTTGTTAAAAAGTTATTAAAAAAACAATGTCGACCAATTATATGTAATTTTCAGAAACAAATATTAAAAATTTTGAAAAATGTTTTAAACAAAAGTTGTAGATTTCTTTAAAATATATGTTTTATGTCCTATTCATTTTTACTCTACGAGTGATAGTTTTCGAGAAAAATGATGGACTCTAAATCTTATATCTGTGCCCTCATTGCATCTAAGCATGCGCTTTGTAACATATACGATTCCACATGGGTTTGCGACTTTCCACGTGAAGCGAGATCCGCACCACACCTCGGACATAGTGTGGGTAGGGTTATATCTTAACGAGGTGGAGCCCCCCCGTAGGGGGGACGGAACGTACTGCCTCCATGCATGTACTTCCATGAAGTACGACTGATGGAGATGGGAGGAGAGATATAAGATTTAGAGTCCATCATTTTTTTCAAAAACTATTACTCGCACAGTAAAAATGAATAGGACATAAAATGTATATTTCAAAGAGATCTACAACTTTTGTTTAAAACATTTTTCAAAATTGTTAATATTTGTGTCTGAAAATTACATATAATTGGTCGACATTGTTTTTTTAATAACTTGTTAACAAACAACGAGCGACGGCTAAAACCTTCTGAGCGTTACTTAGGAGGGTTGACAACCTTGACAACATATGTCAAGGTCAAGGTCATCGGAGCTGACTCCCCTATAGTGAATATTTACCGAAATGGGATTTTATTGTCTACTGTGTGGCAATCGGAATAAAACCGTTTCATATCACCGGTAAGGAAATTTATGTTATTTTTGTACAGGTTATGTATGTTTCAGAATACATACCTTTATTGTGAAATTAAATAGTTTTGGTATTGAAAATAAAAATGCTTATATATTTTTACAGGTTTCCGAAGGATAAACACAGCAGAGAAAAATGGTTATCTTTCTGTGGAATCAGGGAGGAGGAACTCAGTACTGCTACCTTCCTATGTTCCAATCATTTTAAGGAAGAGGATTTAAGGAAGAAACTGAATTGTCTAATTGTAAATCCTGGAGCAATACCATCCATTACAAAAAAAAGAAAGAAAGGGTACGTTTTAAAGATTTTAGTAAAAATAATGTATGTTTGTATGTGCCTAACTGTCACGTGTCACGAATGTACAATTATAAAATAAAAATTAATTGATCGATTATATATGTTTATCGAATATGTCTGTAATGCGATTCTTATTGTAGTAATAAGCATTTGTAACGAAGCTCAACTCTTCCCGGTTCTGGATTTCGGACAGGACTCCGAAGGATGTTATTACTTCGGGATATTTAAACGGAAATTAATCAGACGCGCGGTTCTGATTAACGGGTGGAAGAGTTAGCGTTCTAATTTCGGTGTTGACGTGCTGTGTGTCGGCAAAATAAATCCTCCGTTCCTCCTATTTGCCGAATATGCTCAGCTCCAGGGCCGTCGGGAGGAAAAGAGGAATAGATCTTAATTACTAGTGAGGTAAATCGCTTGGAAGGATCGGAAATAAATCGGACAAGTGTCTAATTAAGTTAAAAACGATAGGAACGAGGTTTATTCAAGGATTTGATACATGGAATCGAGGTAGTTACAATGGGTACGCCCTGTGATAAAATACAAAGGAAAAGAAAAGGATTAGTTGATTTACAATGGGTACGCCCTGTGATAAAATACAAGAAAAGAAAGGAATATGATTAGTCGGATTATGCCGATGTACAGGAAGTACGCGGCCGGACTCGGCGGATTAATCGAAGTTTTACAGGAAATGCCGCTGGATTATAAAATACAGGAACCGAAAGGATTAATTACATCGAATGCAGTGTACAAATACTCACTACGGAATAAACGAGAAACGCAAGTGTCGCGGTATTGTATATACGTAAGTGGAACAGACATAACACAAAACTCAAAGTAATGTACCGGAATACTGAACGAGTAATTAATATTGATAAAGATATATACATGGTCTGTCCTTAAAGTAGTCGGACTGAATTAATTAAAAAATATTTATTGACAGGAATAATATATGAACTCAATAATCTTCGAAGTAGGACCCTTCTGCATCCACACACCGCTGCCAGCGAGACTTCCAGCTCTCATATGCTTCCTGGAAGGCTGCAGCCGGAATGCTGTTGAGCTCCCTCGTCACGGCCTGTTTTAATGCTTCCACCGAGCCGTGATGGTGTCCTTTCAGGGCGGTTTTGAGGCGGGGGAAGAGGAAAAAGTCTGGTGGGGCAAC
>NW_011966432.1:0-6488 GCF_000949405.1 Vollenhovia emeryi | reverse complement strand
TTACATTTTCGTCAGTTTTGGAGCTCGAAGGTCGTCCTAAACGTGCGTCGTCTTCAACTTCCTCTCTCCCCTCCCGAAACAGCTTGTGCCAGTCGAAAACACTCGATCTACCCATGGCGTTATCACCGTAAGCCGTCTTGATCATATCATGAGTCTCTTTCCCGGTTTTGCCGAGCTTAACGCAAAATTTGATGGCGTAGCGCTGTTCCAACAGATGAGCCATGGCGCAGCGTGACGAGGGCATTTGCAGAGGTTATGGAGACAAGCAATCTACACTCCACTACGGCTGCGAGCAGAATCCCCCTGGCTTCCAGCCTTTCCTTAGACCCCCCTCCACCAACACCAGGCGGAAAAACCGCCGGCAGTCCGTCCGTCTGTCTAGGAAAAAATCAGTCCGACTACTTTAAGGACAGACCATGTATATGATATGACACTGGTATGCGCTGGGATGATCGGAGAGGATGTCTCTATACGGGATCCTCTGGTCTGTAAGGGAGAAAAGTGTCGGGATTACTTTTACGGAGCTTAGAACTAGAATTAATGAGAAATTCTTTTCCCACCCGAATATTTCCCCCCAAAGCTCTAACACCGGTCAGGAACAGGAAAAGGATCAGGTCAGGACAGGAACATGCCGAGAAGTACCTCGTAGAGCGTGCGTGCTCCGCTCCGTCAAATCACGAGTGTACCCGATGCTAAGACGGAAACGGAGCCGGGTACAGGACTGGAACACGCCCGAGCAGCGCCTCGTTATGCGTGAATTTTCAGTAATATTTGTACACCGGGAAGCACCCCGTTAGGTGTACGTTACTGCGGAGATACCCCGTCCCCTCGAAACACGGAGGCGTCCGCTGTCACGGGGGGAACGGAGTCAGGAACGGATACAGGAGACCGGTACGGGAATAGTAACCTGTGTACACCGGGAAGCATCCCGTTAGGTGTACGTTACTGTGGGTCGGGGCACACGATGGAGTAGCGCCTCCACTGTCATGTGTTCCGGAATGGTATACTGCCGATTGACGGGAGCACCCGTGTACTCGGCGTATACCGCAGTGGATGTGGGAGGCATCCACCGCCGGTTGTCGTCGCTCGGTGCTCCGAGGCAAGACTGACTTAAATCGCCTGCTCCGGAAGGGCTTTTATACCTCCCAGAGTATAGGCGCGCGGGGTAGAGACAGCAGGGGCAGGCGCGGCGTTGCCGGCTAAAGTTGATGCGGCAACCGCGTCGCTATTGCTCTCTCGCTTGTACTCGCATATCGTCGTGCGTCTCTTTCTACTGCCCGCGCCTCCCCTGTCGCCTCCGTTACACATTTAATTTAGTACGGCTATGTACAATTTTAGATCAAATACAATAGATTACGAATGCCAATCACTAATGAAAAAACCAAATTTGAATAAAATTGTGTCCGTGGAAGCTGGTGTTGTGGAAGCTAATACATCCTCTGACAATTCTCAGACAGCAGCTAATACTGTATCTACAGCGATTGAAGGTAATAATTTATATTAATATATTTGCAATAATATATATTAAAATATATATTAATATATATTATAATTAATAAATATGTAATATTAACCAATAAATTAATTGAAGAATAAATAATAATAATAAAGTTACACGTAATAGTAGTATTAATAATTATATACCCAGGTAGCACACGGTGATACATATACGTTTTATATACGTTTCCTAAACGTTTATAAAGTCTTATTGTTAGATACGTTTAAGAAACGTATTTAAAACATATATTTACCACCATGTGCTACCTGGGTACTTTTTCAGTGAATTGTCAAACACCTCCAAGGGCACCTCCAAGGACACCTCCAATGACGCCTCCAAGGACACCTCCAAGGACACCTCCTGTTTCCGAACCTCGATACGTTGGCGACATTCGAACGCCACATTTAGCTACACCTCGACGGGCAAAAAGAGCTATAGCTCTGACACGACGAGTTATCGGTCAACATAAGAAGACTATTAAATCATTGCAACAGTCACGAAATAGATTACGTGCGCGTATAAAAAGCATGAAAGACTTGTTAACTGAGTTGAAACGAAAGAATTTAATTTCTGAAAGTGCGTTCGACAATTTAATGGTAAAGTTTACATTACAACGTTACTGATAACTGATAACTCCAATTGTAAATGCAACTATTTTGAAGTTAAGAATTAAGAATTAGTTAAAAATTATTTAGATAAGAATTTGTATATAGCATAAATTGTCAATGAATTTTTAGAATTCATACGTAATTATAATTTTATATAATTTGCTGTCTTACAATGGATTGATTTACACTGATTTATTATAAAAATTCCATTATTATTTCAATATTTAGAATGGAAGTCCTGACATCATACATGAGATATTGAAGAGGAAGAAGGGATTGAAGAAAAAATATTCAGAGGAGTTGAGGAAGTTTGCACTGACTTTGAATTTTTATTCCTCAAAGGCTTATGACTACGTCAGGCGAAATTTAAAAATCTTTTACCCGAACGTTCCACTATTCGTAAGTGGTACAGTGTTATAAATGGGAGACCTGGATTCACAGACGAGGTATTTCACGCTTTAAAATGTAAAGTCAAACAAAGCCAAGTGCCAATTCTGTGCAATCTGGTAATCGATGAGGTTGCAATTCGTGAGTCAATAGATTACGACGGGAGAAGGTACTACGGATACGTTGATCTTGGAGTAAATGGAGAGATTGATTGCGATAATCCTGAAAGAGCGAGGCACGCATTGGTTTTTATGCTTGTTGCGATAAATGGTCACTGGAAAGTGCCCGTTGGGTATTTTTTGATAAAATCATTAAATGGTAAAGAGAGATCTAGTTTGCTGCAAAAATGTTTAGAATTCATACATGAATCGGGTATTGTTGTACGATCGTTAACGTTTGATGGAGCCAGCGTCAATATTAATATGTGCATGTTTGAGATTCCTCCAGTTATCTCAATTGTACTGCCCTCGCCATCTCACGGTTATTTGCAAGGCCCAGTGGTACCGCGCGCGCGACCGCGCGGCCGGGTAACGAGCACGTGACGGGCCCGTGAACATGGCTCGCGGGCTTGCGCGCAAGCTCAGAGAGCTCAGTAGTCGTGTGAAAGCAGCCGTTGTAAGCTGTGGTAAAGTTCGCATCGGCAGACAAAAAGTATCGCGCTCGCGCTCACGGGAACAAGTGCGATCTCAGTGCTTGTTAGCTCACATTGACAATTAGTGCTAACCCCTGGACAGACTCATTAGTTAAGTGCTCAAGTCGAGTGCATCGGTGTTCTGCGCAAAGGCCTCTCATTTTGTACGTGCACGCTCGCTTGTAGCCGGCCACCGGCTCAACGGGCGGCACATCCCCGACGGTCTTGTGCGAACAAGAGAGCTCGACGGACTCGCTCACCTCAATCATACGCCTCGGTAACGCTCAACTGTATATAGTGTACATACAATTAAACAGTTAACTCATTTTAACAACCGAATCGTAGTCATTCTCGCCACGTTGCACGTCCTTTCTCACCCCCCGATCCACTCGCAGCGCTCACGGAGATTTCGCGATCTTTCGATCTCATGACGAGATTCGAAAGGGAGGAAATTTCTCAAACAGTGCACCTGTTTATATGCAAACTTTGAAATCGGCAAAAATTTTAAACCTTACTTCATTGATCCGGCAACGCAGAACAAGATTTACTGTTTCTTTGATCCATGCCATATGTTAAAATTGGTAAGGAACACTCTAGGAGACAAATCAATTTTAATATTTGGTGGGGAAGAAATCTTGTGGGAAGATATAGTTCTTCTTCATAAATTGCAGGAAGAAGAAGGTTTAAGAGCTGCTACTAAGATTACAAAGAAACATATCACATATCAAACAAACAAAATGAATGTAAAGCTAGCAGCTCAGACGCTAAGTGAAAGCGTCAGTTGTGCTTTGCAATTTGTTGAAAAATCTCGTCCAAATTATTTGAAATCCCCAAAAGCCACTGCACAATTTTGCAAAGTATTCAACGATATATTTGATTTGTTAAATGTCAGATCTAAGTTTTCGAAACTTAAAAAGTGTCGTGTAGCTCTTACAGACGATAATTTTAATGAATTGAAAGGTTACGCTGATACTCTCGAAAACTACATTTTGCAGTTAGAAGATAATAACAAAAAGTCCATCTTACTTGGAAATCGGAAAATTGGGTTCCTCGGCTTTATTGTATGTTTAAAAAATATGTTTGATTTGTTTACAGAATTGAAAAATGTCGATCTCCAATATTTGTTAACATATAAAATCAGCCAAGACCATTTAGAAACTTTTTTCAGCGCACTTAGGAGCAAAGGAGGATTTAATGATAATCCTAGTGCAATGCAATTTGAGACTAGCTATAAAAGACTACTAGTCAGACATGAAATTTCCGCTTCCGAAAAAGGAAACTGTTTAATTAATGACATTCAAATATTGTATGTTACGTCAGCGAAAAATTCTATCACTAACAATCTACCTTGTGATGAGGAAAAAGAAACGTCTATCGATATATTTGATCACGACTATTTATCTACATTATGGTCATTGAGTCCTTTTGTAGAAGATGTAGTAGCACATATTAGTGGATTTGTTGTGAGAAAATTGCTAAAAAATAAAAGTATGTGCAATGTGTGTACTAAGGTAAATGTACCAATATGGAACCACTCAAGGAACCTCCTCCCTTCAACCTTGATTAAAAAGAATTATTTTAATGTTTTCGTTTAAGTAAATTGTTTTATTTGATTTTTAGATATTAACGAGTTGAAAAATAAAAAAATCAAACGTGTTTTATACAATTATTGTAATAAAAAGGTTCAAAATATAACAGGTATGCCATGTCCCAATAGGTAACCACTCGGCAACCACTGAAAATGGAGTGGTACCAGTGGTTCCATTTGACCTGCCCTATAAGTAACCACTAGAAATAAGCAGACAAATTTGATAAATAATCATATTTATTTAATCATTGGAGTTCAATAAATAATTTTATGAATTATACATCATTAGAGTTAAAAAATATAAATAGTAATTATAAGTATTATAATTAAGATTTTTAGAAGCGAAAACTTAAAGTATATCATCTTTGGAAACAGTTTATAAGAAATAAAAATAGTTCAACATTATTTATCCTCCTCGTTTTTCTTTTTTTAGTTTAGCTATGATTTCTCTTTTTTGCTGCTGCAGTTGTTTAATTTGCTCATCGAGCTTCTTTTTATGCTGTCTCCGTTCCTCTGCAGCTTTTTGCTTTTCGATCTTCTGCCTTTCTTTTCGTTCTTTTTCGTCGCGTTTAGTGGCCTCCTATTGACGTAGTTCTTCTGCATGACGGTGTTGCTTATGATGAGGCTATGTTATTTAGGAAAAGTGGATTACGGAGAGAGATTGCTTTTGAGATTTCACAGTACAATTCGCGTTTATTTTTCACAAAGGGAGAACGTGTGTACAAGCCGACTTCTGTCGGTTACCGTCGTGCAGCGACTGTGACCGTGACTTAGTACGCGTGATCGCGAGACTCGAAATTATTCGTTGCCACGCTCGGCAATTTTCGTGCATGCTCGCGCTCCCGCGTACGAAATGTGACGACCTGCCTTAATACTTCCGCCGTCGGAGCGTTTCGCATATAAACCGAGACTCGTGTACAGTTTACCAAACCTATCCCTTGGAAGTGCCTTTGTAAATATATCAGCTAATTGCACTTCAGTAGGTACGAACTTCGTATCTATTTCACAATTCTCGACCTGTTCCCGAATATAGTGATACTTTATATCAATATATTTGGTTCTCTTATGGAACTTTCTAACAAGTCGTATCGCGCTTTGGTTATCGATACACAAGACGGTCGGTTTATCTTGTTTAAAACCGATACCTGAGAGCAGCTTCCGAAGCCACACTGCCTCTTTTGCTGCGGTAGCCGCTGCTACGTATTCCGCCTCGGTCGTGCTCAACGATACCATTTTCTGTCGCTGAGACGACCACGTTACTATTCCGCCTGCTATGAGAAACGCGTACCCTGTTGTGGATCTGCGCGTTTCAACGTCGCTCGCAAAGTCTGCGTCTGAGTACCCGACTAGATTGATTCCTGACTCGTCCGCGCGAAACTCAATACCGATATCTACGGTTTTAACTAAATACGACAAGATTCGTTTGACCGCCTGCCAGTGACTCTCGTCGTGATTGTTTAAGAATTTACTTACAGTGTTTACCGAATACGCTATATCGGGACGCGTTACACCCGCGAGAAACAGTAACGAACCGACAGCCTCCCGATACGGGACCGACAACTGTCTCTTCTCGTCCTTTTCTACCGGATACAAAATAGAATAAGGGTCTGCCGGTACCGATACCCCCTTCGCTTGGCTCATTCCGAACCGCTCTAGAATCTTTGTCGCGTACGCTGTCTGATGTATAAACATCGATCTCAATTCTCTATCGCGACAAATCTGTATCCCGACGAACATGCTACAGTCACCGAGAGTGATTTCGAACGTTTCTTCGGT
>NW_011966431.1:5480-16082 GCF_000949405.1 Vollenhovia emeryi | reverse complement strand
AATTATTGCATTATTACTTAATTATAGGCTGTACTGCGAAAACAATGTTCTGTTCATTAAAAAAATAAAATGTATCCTTGCATAATATAAGTAAAAATAAAAAATGGACTTTCTTTACTTTGTAATCAAAATTCTGTGGAATACAGTCTTAACAATCTTAAGATTTTAATAGTAATATTAATTCTTGCTGTTGAAATAAAAATTATCACATACTTAACATGTACTATAGTAACGATTCTATTCACCGGAAAAATAAAGTGTATCCTTGCGTAACATAATCAGAAATAAAAAATAATAAACTTTCTTGACTTTACAATCGAAGTTCTTTAAAATAAAAACGTTAATATTCAACGATGGTACACGTATATCTATTGCTGGTATTCGTTGATAATGTTTAGAACAGCTATAAAACATTCCATTTCCATCTCACTTGGAACCTTTTTAAATGCTGCTTCCATAGCAACAACAAAAGGATGCATCTTCTTTTCTTTATCTGTTTCATTCGTCGTATCCTGTGTAAAGCATGCTGCCATAGACTGAATAGCAGATGAAGACTTTGCAATCATCAACTCTAGATTGGTTTCCTTATTTTTCTTTTGTTGACAAAAGGCATTTGGTGGCGGGACAGCAGTTTTACATCTCTTGGACGGAAATACTTCAGCATTTCTTTTACCATTTTCATCTAATTGTTTCTCTTCATCTTCATTTATTGTCGTATTCATAGGAACTTGAGCATTGTCCACATCATCCGATGTAAAAGATAAGGAACTGTATGTGTTACTTTCTGTGTCATGCTGGGTTAATGTTTCTTCATACACTGAATCAAGTGGAGATAATGATGGTGATGATATACAATCTTGAGAGTTTGAAGATAACCCGCTTGATGGTGTTGAAGATTTTGAAAGTTGTGAAAAAGTCATGGAACCTCGAGTTCTGTAAGAAAAATTTTGCAAATTAATATCAGTGCACGGTTTATACGTAGAAGAAAATTTACAATCTTGCTTTAGTAAATCTAAGTTTTTAAAAAATGTTTAAATTAAAAATGTAGAGCTCAGTATATTATATAATAACTGAACAGAGTAGAGAATGGTCTGAGATGCAGTTGAAGGCATTAAGTGTTTTAGTACATTATTACTTTTTCGACATCAAATGTACTTGCAATTCCTGACAAAAATGTATAATTTGAACAAATTTGCGAAAAAAAATTTTATAATGTTCACACATACTTTAAATAATACATTTTATTTAAGAATTGCAAACACGTGAGAAGTAGAAACAGCCCAGTGAGAAGTGATTCGTCGATCGATGTCGAAACGATGTCGAATCGACGTCAATTTGACGGTATCGATGTCGATTCGACATCGTTTCGACATCGATCGACGAATCATTTCTCACTGGGAGTAATAACACACCAAAACACCAATAATACACCATTCTCACATGAGAATTAGAAGAGTTTCACTTACTTTCTGTGTCCAATGTGAGGTATAAGAAAGGACATGGATGGCATTAATGCCCAAGAAGTCATTTTCACTCCACCTCCAGAGCCACTGGGTGGTTTACGTTTGGCTTCCCGCAATTTCCTTCCCAACTGGTTTCTTAGTTGGTTCCATCTATTTTCAGCTTCTTCTCCTAAAATTAATAATTTTTCAACATGTTAGGGGATCGTAATAGGCCTACTGTGTATATTAGATTATATATGTAAAACTTAACCTAACCTAACCTAAATTTAATCATTGACATTATATGTTTAAGACAGAGATAGTCAATAATTTATATAAGTGAAGATACTTGCCAGAAGTTGCACCACAACATGTACTAATGACCTTCCATGTATCCTTTTTTATGTCAACATTCTTGAAATTCTTATGTTTTTTATCATATAAGTGTGAATTGGCTTTTACAAGTCCGATCAAAGCTTCATCATCTATATTCTCTCCACCTTCATCACAATTTACTTCGTTCACATCGCACATTTTTAGAAACTGCAAACACGTTCCAAAATAATTAAAGTGTATACTAAACACTCAACGTTTGCACTGCGTTCGGAAAGAACACATTGAGCTTTACGCTTTTAATTTAAGCGTTAAGAAATGGATTTAACCATTTCTTTTCCGCCCTACGTGATCTGGCTTAAAACTTAGTTACGGCCGGACGTGACGTCACTTACGCACTAAGACTTGCGGCTTACAACACACTAAAGCAAGGTTGTGGACCAGGGGTAATAGGCCGTCCGTTATCTCGCGTAATTGCTTGCGCTCGGCGAACGCGATTCGTCTAGGCGCATACGCGTAGATGGATTTGTAAGGTACCGGGCGGTAACGCGCCTGCGCGCCGCGGCGGCACAACTGAGCGCGCGGCACGCCACCAGCGCGGTCCGAGCGGCCCCTCTTAGCGGGCGACACGTGAACGCATGCGCGGCGACGCGACGCGGAGCGAGCGCACGGGCTCCATGCGCGCGAAAAGGGACTCACTCTCCTCCGAGAAGAGATCCCGAGCGGAAGCAGAAGCAAGGAGAATCTCGAGAGTCATCTGATCGAAATTAGTCTCGCGCGCGAGTCTTGAGAATCCGTCGTCTAAGTGTCGGTGTAAAGTTGAATCTGTAAACTCATTGTAACTGTTCAATTTATTTGTTTAAATATATACATAGTTTATCAAGTGCTACGAATTAAACTGGATCTCTCGGTTCCGAACCGCCCCACCTGATTTCCTTAGTAATATCCTTACAGCTTTCAGAAGTGGGATTCCCACTCACTTCCCGCCTCAAAGAGGGCTGAGAGAACCTTCGGGCCGTATGGTAAAAACTCGCGGTAATTTAGCTATGGAGAAAGCTAAATTTGAGGCCCTCTCCCTGGAACAATTGAAGGAAGAGGCAAGTAAATACGGGTTGTCCGTTACGGGTGACCGTGACACGTTAATCCAAAACATCATGCGGCACCTTGAGAAACAGGGGCCGCATGACTTGCAACATGAGGCAGCCAAGGCTTCGGCGACCGGTAAGCCAAGGAAAGGCTCGGCAGGCTCCGCCGAGCAGGTTCCAGCGATCCTGCTGCAACAAGTTCTGCAGTCCGTTCAGGGAATGCTGGAGCAGGCTGAAAGAAAGAGGGAACAAGCTGAAAAAAGGCAGCAAGAACAGTTCGAGAGGCAGAGAGCGGCTCAACAGGAGCAATTCGAGCGGTTGATGCTGTTAGCGATGAACAGTACCAACCAGACAAGAAGAGACGAACCCCCGGAAGCCGCGCAGACGGAGTCAGCCACGACACCGATAGGCAGCCCGTTGGCGGCCCAAAGACCCGGAAGCAGTCTACCGATAGGAAGTCTGGTGAACTACCTTTCGCAGCAGATACCGGAGTTCGCTGGAGAAGAGGATGACAACATCCAAGCTTGGGCGAATCGGGTGGACAAGGTCGCCCAAGTTCACGGAGCGTCGGACGGGGCCACGCTCTTGGCAGCCTCGAGCAGGCTGACCAAATCCGCTCGTAGGTGGTACGAGCTCCAGACGGGAGCAGCCATAGAGTCCTGGGTTGGACTGCGCCTAGAGATGAAGAAATTGTTTGAGAGAAAGGTACCATTCTATAAATCCATGCAGAAAATCGAAGCCCGGAAGTGGTAGCCGGGCAAAGAGACATTTGACCGATACGCAATAGAGAAGTTGGCGCTTATCCAAGTGCTCAACTTACCGGAGGAAGATAGCATTCAGCTCCTGATTGGCGGAATCACGAACAGCGCGGTCAAGGCGACAGCGCTGTCCATGACCACAGACCCGCTAAACCGCTTCCTGGAGAGGATGAGAGTCATCGCGGAAGGGGTAGTGGACACGGAGCGGAAATCGACGCCGCCTGGAACGAGCGCTAAGCCCAAGGAGGCTCCATGCAGGAACTGCGGAGGTAAGGGCCATTTGACGAAGGACTGCCAAGCAGAGCCAAGCTGCTTTTACTGCAAAAAGAAAGGGCATCGGCGGTTCGAATGTCCGGCTCTGAAGCGGAAGCTGAGAAGCCGAGAACGTCGTCAGCAACGGCCGGGGCAGCAGCGAGCGTGATGCAGGAGCCGTCATCGGCAGACGAGGTCGTAGCGTCGGTGGAGCAGCCAGGGAACCGCCTCGAGATCACCGATCCTCTGGTAGGAGTAGAAGACATCAACGGTGAGCGATGTAACTTGCTAGCATTGGTCGATACAGGAAGCCCTGTGTCATTCGCGAAATATAGCGTTTATGAGCGGTGGATAAAACCGTTAAATTTAGAGTTAGCCCCGTATAAAAGTTGGCTTAGGAATTTAAGCGATCAAACGTTAGAGATCATAGGAACGGCGAAGGTCAAGCTGAGTTTGGAACAGATCGCGAACAAAGGACTCTCGGTAAATTTACATGTCCTCAAAGATAATATATTCGAAGGGGATATTATTTTGGGAAGAGAGTTCTTGCAGCAACAGAAACTTACCTTGATTTTCAAACCGTCGAGCCAAGGTGAGAAGGAGAGCGTTAGGTTGTTTGCCCAATTGCCCTTGTATGTCGAGTCGAAGTTTCCAGAGGCCTTAGAGGAAACACTAGAAAATAAAGTCCGCGATTTAGAATACAGAGATCGGCAACGGCTGAAGGACATAATAATAGGCGTCCACAAAACAGAGTACGTACCGGTAGAGGACGACTATGAAGTTCAGGTCCGGCTAAAAGACAACTCGACATATTCCTTCTCACCGAGGCGATTTGCTTACGCGGAACGTCTACAAATCAGGGCCATCATAGATGACTTGCTGGCTCGCGGAATCGTGAAAACTAGCACCTCCCCGTACTGTGCTAGGGTAGTGCCAGTCCGTAAGAGGAGCGGGCAAATGCGACTCTGCGTCGACTTGAGACCGCTAAACGCACGAGTCGAGCGGCAGCGATACCCGTTCCCAGTTATTGAGGAGTGCCTGGCCAGGTTAACCGACAGGTCCGTTTTCACACTCTTAGACCTAAAAGATAGTTTTCACCAAATTAGAGTACATAAAGATTCCACGAAATACTTCGCGTTCGCGACGCCGGACGGGCAGTATGTATTTAACAGACTACCTTTTGGCTTTTGCGAATCGCCCGCGGAGTTCCAGAAGCGGCTGGTGCAAATACTTAACCCGCTTCTCCGCGACGATAAGGTACTCGAGTACATGGACGACGTGTTGATAGCCTCGCGGTCGACCGAAGAGAATCTTGAAGACGTCGAAACGGTCCTTCGGACTCTGAAAAAATACGGGTTCGAACTGAACTATGAGAAATGTCAGTTCTTGAGAAAAGAAATAGAATTTCTAGGATACGTAATATCCGCGGACGGAATAACGTTAAGCCCGAGGCATACCGACGCGGTTAAAAATTTCAGGCAACCACGCACGGTATTAGAAGTGGTTAACCGAGGTATCAGAGATTCCTCGGTTAACCAATTATTTTAGGAGGTTTATTAAGGGGTACGCGCAGATTGCGAAGCCCATACAAGAGTTAGTAAAAAAGGACGTACCATTCGTTTTCGACGACCACTCTGTCGATGCGTTTCAAAGATTAAAGCGGGAGTTAACGTCACCCCCGGTGCTCCAATTATACAATCCGGCCGCGCCGACGGAATTGCATACGGATGCTTGTAGCAGAGGCTTAGGAGGAATTCCCCTGCAAAAGCAGAAAAACGGTCAGTGGTCCCCGGTAGCCTATCAGAGCCAGAGCACGAATCAAGCTGAGAACAGGTATCACAGATATGAGCTCGAAATGCTGGCAATAGTCAGGGCAATCGAGCGTTTTCATCTATACCTTTACGGGTTGGAGTTCACCGTGGTTACAGATTGTAACGCGATAATGTACGCGGTGAATAAGGCGAACCTCAACCCGCGAATAGCGAGATGGACGCTCGCTCCCCAAAATTATAGGTTCAAGTTAACTCACCGCCCAGGCAAGCGCATGTCCCATGTGGACGCCTTAAGTCGATGTACGGCTTATGTGCACGAGCTGCCTCTCGAGCGGGAGTTAGAGCTGCGGCAGCTAACGGACCCTAAAATTTTGGAGACTAGTAAAAAATTAGAAATCGGAGAAGATAAATTCGAGTTAATCAATGGCTTAGTTTATAAGAAGGACGAGAACCAGAAACGCTTCGTGGTACCAGATTCAATGATAGCCAGTTTACTAAGAGCTCACCACGACGAGATGGCTCACTGCGGAGCCGAAAAAACCATCATGGGCATCTCGAAAAATTTCTGGTTCCCGTCCATGAGAAAAGTCGTCCACGATTACGTGGGGGATTGCCTCACATGCGTGATGGCGAATAGCGCCTCGAATCGATTCGAGGGCGAGACCCAGCTCGTCCCCCTTCCCGAGGCGCCAATGGAAGTGGTGCACGTGGACCACCTCGGCCCGTTGCCCGAGTCCGCCGACGGATTCCGGCACATATTGGTGGCGGTCGACGCGTTCACTCGGTTCACGTGGCTGCATGCCGCGAAATCTACGGGATCGAAAGAAACGATTAGCTTGCTAAAAAATATATTCGATATCTTCGGCAGACCATCGGAGGTCGTGTCGGACCGAGGTACGGCATTCACGTCGCGAGATTTTAACGAATTCGCGGAAACGCAACAAATAAAGCATCGGGGCCGTAGCCGCCCCATGGGCGAACGGCATCGTAGAACGAGTAAATAGGTTTATTAAAACGTCGTTGATAAAATCCATTGTAGAACCGGCCGAATGGAAAACCCACCTCGGTAAAATACAATACATTCTAAATAATACTCATCATTCGAGCATAAAAGCAACTCCGGCGAAGCTAATGCTGGGATTCGACCAACGCAATCATTCAGACTTCGCGCTCGCGCAGCTCACCAGTGCGTTGGCGGAAGTCGAATCTGACCTGGAAAGGGAAGGAGATATTAAACGCGATTCAGCTCAAGCCGCAACGAACCTAGTAAGGGAATATAATAAAAAATATTGGGATAGCCGTCATAAAAAACCGTCGGTATACCGCGACGGCGAGTACGTGCTAATAAAAAACGACCGGAATAAACCCGGGGAAAGCGCGAAGATAAAACCCGGTTACAAGGGCCCGTATCCAATAGCGAATGTGTTAGGGCATAACCGCTACGTAGTAAAATACGTACCTGGATTCAGCCTCACTCAAAAACCCTTGAACACTATCCTATCGTCCGACCGGCTTAAGCCCTGGATCAGGATCGGCGACCCTGTACCGAAAACCGACGGAAAATAGATACGCGCTAGATTAGGAACGGAACGTAATGTAACCTGAGTCGCAAGAGAACGAAACCTCGAAAGGATGGATACGGGACTGAGAGTCTCGATAGAGGCACTCATTCGGCTCTTGCGAGTCAGGAACATCTCTAATTATAAGTAAATTGTATACGTAAATTGCGAAAGTAAATGTACAAGACGGCGTAACTCGGCAAACGAGACCGCGAACAGATACCGGACTGAATACGTAACGCGCGGATGTAATAAAATAAAGTTGACCTACCTTACCTTGCGAATAGCCGATCCGAGGCGGAGAACCACTGGCGTGTGCGCAGCAACTTCGAGACGAAGTTGCAGGCCAGGATGGTCGAACTGTAAGGTATCGGGCGGTAACGCGCCTGCGCGCCGCGGCGGCACAGCTGAGCGCGCGGCACGCCACCGGCGCGGTCCGAGCGGCCCCTCTTAGCGGGCGACACGAGAACGCATGCGCGGCGACGCGGAGCGAGCGCACGGGCTCCACGCGCGCGAAAAGGGACTCACTCTCCTCCGAGAAGAGATCCCGAGCGGAAGCAGAAGCAAGGAGAATCTCGAGAGTCATCTGATCGAAATTAGTCTCGCGCGCGAGTCTTGAGAATCCGTCGTCTAAGTGTCGGTGTAAAGTTGAATCTGTAAACTCATTGTAACTGTTCAATTTATTTGTTTAAATATATACATAGTTTATCAAGAGTTACGAATTAAACTGGATCTCTCGGTTCCGAACCGCCCCACCTGATTTCCTTAGTAATATCCTTACAGATTCGTCTTTGAGGTGAATCCGTACGCTGTAGTCCTCTTGGACTTTATCAACTTTCATTTTTTTCGGCATTGAGCAATAAATCGTGAAGCTTCGCGTCGGTTTCCGGGCCGAAGTCCGTATGGATTTCCGCGATACTGGTTTCACCGTGTGCTTCGCCCTTTGACGATTCAAAGACGTCGCAGGCGAGTATCTGTAGGAGAGACCGTGAGAACAGCTGTTCGTTGCCGCCGGCTGACTTTGCCGTCGGGCAGTAGATTGCTGTGATTCCCTGACTGTCGAGGAAATCTCGGCCCACGATTATATCTGTGACAAGTTCGTCGTCTCTTAATACGTGAAGCGTGATTGGAAACGAGTGCGGCACGTCGTGAAACTTAACCGTGGTTTGCAACGAGCCCTCGAGGTCGACCGATTGATTGTTCAATGCCTTTTAGGTGAGTAACGGTTTACGCAATATATGTATTTCTTAATTCTACTAGATAGTTATTGACAACCGAAGGTTTTACGAAGGATATAGGACTTCCGGTGTCCACTAATGCGGTTAACCTACAAGAATAGCCATTTAGCTGCGCTATTACTAATGGAACATTTTTAAATTTCAGAGTCCTACCGTCGGGCTGCACGAACGCCACCGTCTGGTCCTCGGCGATGACCGCTGCCGTCGGGGGGGGGGGGGGGGTTGAAACCTCTGTTGAGACTGCTGCAGCCGAGGGTGCCGCCGCTGTCACGGACGCCGCTGTCGAGGAAGCCGCCGCTGACGCCGCCGGTGAGCTCCCCTGCTCCTTCCTTTTCAGCTTGTAGCAGTCGGCACGAAGGTGTCCCTTTTTGCTGCAGTAATTGCAGACGAATTCCATTTTGGGCTGCTTTCCGGATGCCGGGTCCTTGCCGCTGCTTCTGCCGGCTCCTTCCTTCTTTTCTTTCTGCTCCGCCTGGTGCCTCCGATCCGGCTCCGCCGAGATCGACGTGATTTGATGCATCAGGTCGAGGAATTCGTCCACTGAGGTGCAGGATAGGGCTGCGCCGTCTCTCTCATTGATCGGCCGCTTATCCCGCTGATCAGCAAGTGAATCATGCTGTCCGTCGACAGGTCAAGACCGTGCATGAGATTTATCTTGTCCATGGCATACTCCAAGAATGTCTCCTTCCAGTACGTCCATTTACGCGCCTCTATTTTTTGCAGCGCCACATGGTACAGTACCTTGCGGGAGAACCTCTTCAGGATGGCTGTCCTGAAGCCGTCCCAGGATTCCAGCATGCTGCCTGACCCTTGGTCGTACCAGCGTCTCGCTGTCTTTGTCAGCTTCGAGGAAGCTGCCAACAAGGTAACGTCTCCTATTACCCTATGAATGTTAAATACTTGCTCGACTCGTTTTATCCACAGCTGCACGTTTTCGTCTTCCAGGCCTCCATATTCGGGAATCTGGGATGAGAGCATCGATACAGCATGCGAGGACGAGACCGATGAGAGTGTCGTCTGCGGCGACGAGGTTCCGCTCCGTAGAGATGGCGGATCTGCGTTCCCCTGCTCCGACGTTTCTTCCTCCAGGGTCGTCGTAGCGGCGGGTCGCTCCCTCGCGACCGCCGAGAGCATTTGCTGCAGTAGCAGGTTCTGGGTCTTCTGTGCCTGGAGGATCTGCTGCTGCAGTTGCTGCATGGGCGCGGTGATTGCCACGACGAGGGCCGTCATCTCCGGCGGGATCTGCTCCGACTGCGAGGGGCGTCTCGGTCCTTTCGGCACCGTCCCCGTGCCCGCCGGGCTTATATTGTCGATGCTCGCCGACTTGTGCGCGAGCGTCTTTATCGCGGCTTCCAGGGTCGGCTCGAACTTGGTGTGCTCCGCTTGAGCCGTGAGCGCGCTCACTAGCGTTTCCTTATCCTCCACCTCCGGGAGGTGAGCCTTGCGAGCTGCCTCTTTGAGGTCTTCGACGGTCATGCTCTCGAATAGGGCACGATCCATACTTGTGCAAATGGAGGCCGTCGTTGAACCTCGTGGCAAGTTCGCACTGCGTGCTTCTGGTTCCTCTTTGAGGTCCGTGTGTTGGAATCCCACTTCTGAGATTGTAAGATAGGATACTTGAATAAAGATTACTCACTGAATTTAACACGAATAACTTTATTTCAAATAAACAGGCTTCCCAGCAAGAGAACTTACTCCGAAGAGAAAGTCCGAGCAGGATGGATCTGGGGAAAAGCCTGTTGAGCACCGCGTGCTCCGATTTTTATTGGAACGCGTTTCGGTTCCGCGCGCGCCAGCGCCGCGATCGGCTGCTGTACAATTCACGGCAGCGCTTACAGCGCCGTCCGTCTCTCTGCCGCTGTCACCTACCGGGTGTACCGGAGGGTCGGGATCAGTCGGGATGATACTTATACGTTGAATATAAGTATCTTACAAGGCGTTAAAGCTAGTAATTCTTCAATTCTGATATCGGATTCAGATTCAGCGGGTCAAAATACATAAGAATACACTGGTCTGATCTTAGGGCCAGACAACTTTTTTTATTTTGTGGGGCTGTGTAATTAATCAAGTGATATTTCTTTTATGACAAAAGCTATATAAATGTAAAAAATAAAAGGGGCTCCACCAAAGTACCCATACTAACCGCTCTCTCGTGCAGGGGCC